>NW_028319143.1:32500-332500 GCF_062004578.1 Staurois parvus
AATCTCCCTAATAGAAGGTAACTGTCCCAGTAATTCTGTTCGAAGACAGGGATCCCGGTTCGGGTGTAGTAAGATGGCGCCCAGCGGCCTCACATCTCCGATAATACGTGGTAATAAGAAAAGGAGGTAATCTGCAGACAATCAGTGAGAGCGAGGCGTGGAACGCAGGCGGTGGTCTCTATGGTAACCGTCATTTCCGCTGGTATAGACTACTTTATTTTTACACAGATACAAGATATATACATTCAGGGGAACCGTTCCCCCCCCCCCCCCTGCATAATAACACAGGGCAGGGCAAACAACATCTATCAACAAGAGACACATCAGCAGACACCCCCCCCCCCCCACCAAGCCAATACACATACATCTCATAATAGTTTGCTCCCCAGCAAGACACACAATAGAACAATGGGATGCGACCACATGGCATTAGACAATGAACAACCCCCCACCTGTACATGCCTACACAATATCAGGATATATCACCCTGCACCCCTAACAGGCACAGGGTGACTTACACATAATAGGGATATGGGGAGCGGAGACAGGGGTCTCCCCACCCCTCCAAAGTGAGCTGGGTTCCATGGGCCCCCCACCCAAAGTCACTCCCGTCATAACGCCCACTCCTCCAGACTGACACCCACCCAGCAAGGCATTTGCATAACTTCTGCCAAGAGCCAACCCACTGCTTGCATTTGGATGGAGGGCTCTTGAGACCAGTACTGCTTTCAGGAAGCTATGTATAGCACCCCGCTGGCCCCTCCCACCAGCCATGATCTGCCTGCATTGCATAGAGAAGCACAGGCACCCACTTATGTCACTGGTACTAAAATGAAGTATGTAGTGCAGGCAGATCATGGAGGACCAAAGAGGAAGTGGTGGCAAAAGTGTATGGCGTTCACCTCTTTCTTGTTTATGAAAAGATGAACTTCCACCTTGAAGTGATTGTAAATTTTTTTATTTTTTTTTAACCACTTCAAGTCTGGACACTTTCACCCCCTTCCTGTCTGGACACTTTCCCCCCCTTCCTGTCTGGACACTTTCCCCCCCTTCCTGTCTGGACACTTTCCCCCCCTTCCTGTCTGGACACTTTCCCCCCCTTCCTGTCTGGACACTTTCCCCCCCTTCCTGTCTGGACACTTTCACCCCCTTCCTGTCTGGACACTTTCACCCCCTTCCTGTCTGGACACTTTCACCCCCTTCCTGTCTGGACACTTTCCCCCCCTTCCTGTCTGGACACTTTCCCCCCCTTCCTGTCTGGACACTTTCACCCCCTTCCTGTCTGGACACTTTCACCCCCTTCCTGTCTGGACACTTTCCCCCCCTTCCTGTCTGGACACTTTCCCCCCCTTCCTGTCTGGACACTTTCACCCCCTTCCTGTCTGGACACTTTCACCCCCTTCCTGTCTGGACACTTTCACCCCCTTCCTGTCTGGACACTTTCCCCCCCTTCCTGTCTGGACACTTTCACCCCCTTCCTGTCTGGACACTTTCACCCCCTTCCTGTCTGGACACTTTCACCCCCTTCCTGTCTGGACACTTTCACCCCCTTCCTGTCTGGACACTTTCACCCCCTTCCTGTCTGGACACTTTCACCCCCTTCCTGTCTGGACACTTTCACCCCCTTCCTGTCTGGACACTTTCACCCCCTTCCTGTCTGGACACTTTCACCCCCTTCCTGTCCGGACACTTTCCCCCCCTTCCTGTCCGGACACTTTCCCCCCCTTCCTGTCCGGACACTTTCCCCCCCTTCCTGTCCGGACACTTTCCCCCCCTTCCTGTCTGGACACTTTCCCCCCCTTCCTGTCTGGACACTTTCCCCCCCTTCCTGTCTGGACACTTTCCCCCCCTTCCTGTCTGGACACTTTCCCCCCCTTCCTGTCTGGACACTTTCCCCCCCTTCCTGTCTGGACACTTTCACCCCCTTCCTGTCTGGACACTTTCACCCCCTTCCTGTCTGGACACTTTCACCCCCTTCCTGTCTGGACACTTTCACCCCCCTTCCTGTCTGGACACTTTCACCCCCTTCCTGTCTGGACACTTTCACCCCCTTCCTGTCTGGACACTTTCACCCCCTTCCTGTCTGGACACTTTCACCCCCTTCCTGTCTGGACACTTTCACCCCCTTCCTGTCTGGACACTTTCACCCCCTTCCTGTCTGGACACTTTCACCCCCTTCCTGTCTGGACACTTTCACCCCCTTCCTGTCTGGACACTTTCACCCCCTTCCTGTCTGGACACTTTCACCCCCTTCCTGTCTGGACACTTTCACCCCCTTCCTGTCTGGACACTTTCACCCCCTTCCTGTCTGGACACTTTCACCCCCTTCCTGTCTGGACACTTTCACCCCCTTCCTGTCTGGACACTTTCACCCCCTTCCTGTCTGGACACTTTCACCCCCTTCCTGTCTGGACACTTTCACCCCCTTCCTGTCTGGACACTTTCACCCCCTTCCTGTCTGGACACTTTCACCCCCTTCCTGTCTGGACACTTTCACCCCCTTCCTGTCTGGACACTTTCACCCCCTTCCTGTCTGGACACTTTCACCCCCTTCCTGTCTGGACACTTTCACCCCCTTCCTGTCTGGACACTTTCACCCCCTTCCTGTCTGGACACTTTCACCCCCTTCCTGTCTGGACACTTTCACCCCCTTCCTGTCTGGACACTTTCACCCCCTTCCTGTCTGGACACTTTCACCCCCTTCCTGTCTGGACACTTTCACCCCCTTCCTGTCTGGACACTTTCACCCCCTTCCTGTCTGGACACTTTCACCCCCTTCCTGTCTGGACACTTTCACCCCCTTCCTGTCTGGACACTTTCACCCCCTTCCTGTCTGGACACTTTCACCCCCTTCCTGTCTGGACACTTTCACCCCCTTCCTGTCTGGACACTTTCACCCCCTTCCTGTCCGGACACTTTCCCCCCCTTCCTGTCCGGACACTTTCCCCCCCTTCCTGTCCGGACACTTTCCCCCCCTTCCTGTCTGGACACTTTCCCCCCCTTCCTGTCTGGACACTTTCCCCCCCTTCCTGTCTGGACACTTTCCCCCCCTTCCTGTCTGGACACTTTCCCCCCCTTCCTGTCTGGACACTTTCCCCCCCTTCCTGTCTGGACACTTTCCCCCCCTTCCTGTCTGGACACTTTCCCCCCCTTCCTGTCTGGACACTTTCCCCCCCTTCCTGTCTGGACACTTTCCCCCCCTTCCTGTCTGGACACTTTCCCCCCCTTCCTGTCTGGACACTTTCCCCCCCTTCCTGTCTGGACACTTTCCCCCCCTTCCTGTCTGGACACTTTCCCCCCCTTCCTGTCTGGACACTTTCCCCCCCTTCCTGTCCGGACACTTCCCCCCCTTCCTGTCTGGACACTTTCCCCCCCCCCCTTCCTGTCTGGACACTTTCACCCCCTTCCTGTCTGGACACTTTCACCCCCTTCCTGTCTGGACACTTTCCCCCCCCCCTTCCAGTCCGGACACTACCCCCCCCCCCCCCCCCATCCCCCTTCCAGTCCGGACACTTCCCCCCCCCCCCCCCCCCTTCCAGTCCGGACACTTTTCCCCCCCTTCCTGTCCGGGTCAATTTTCAGGTTTATCACACTTTGACAATTGCGCAGTCATGCAACACTGTACCCATATGAATTTTTTTAGCATTTTTTTGAGAGTGGAAAAACTTTATTTTGGTGTTATTTATTCACCGCTGGGATTTTTATTTTTATTTTTTTGCTATATAAATGAAAAAGTCCACAAAATTAGAAAAGTCTTTTTCATATAAAATTTTGCAAATATTTTTTCTTTATAAATCTTGGCCAAAATGTATTAAGTTATATTTTTTAGTAAAAAAAAAAAAAAAAAAATAACCCAAATTAGTTTATAACCAAAAATTGTTTTACATTTTTTTTTTTTTTTTTTGCATACCGTCACCCTAGCAGTACAGTGTCACCATAGTGACACTGTACTACTTGTGTGGGGTGATGAAGATTTTTTTTTTTTTTTTTTTTTTCTTTACACTGATTGCTTTTACACCCATAAATTTTTCCTGCTCTCTGGCTGCATTCCTGTAGCCATTGAGAAATACAATAAGAGCTGTGATTGGTCACAGCTTGTCACATGGTACAAGCCTGTTGTGAATAGCCCTGTACCATGTGATCTCTGTGATCATTCACAGATTTCACACGTAGTAAGCAATGATGTCAGGAAGCGACCTCTTGTGACCTCTTATTCATGTGATTATTGATTGGCCAATCAGTGATCACATGATCGGGACCTCACATAGAGGTCCCGTACAGCGGTCGGTGTTCTGCTGTGTCCGGTGCTACGCGCTCCCAGGGAGCGCACACAGCCTGTAAATGTGGGCGCCGTTTATGAACGGCAACCCGCTCCCGCACAGCTCCCGTCCAGCCCATGTACATAAACTGCCTGACGGGAGCAGTGCAGGAGCGGGTTGCCGTTCATAAAGAGGTTAAACAAACCTGCTTTGTGTAGTAGTTTTGCACAGAGCAGCTCTGATCATCCTCTTCTCGGGTCCCCCGCTGGCTCTCCTGGCCCCTCCCTCCTGCCAAGTGCCCCCATAGTAAGCAGCTTTCAATGGGGGCACACAAGTGGGCTCGTCACACAGTCACTGCTTGGCCCCATTAAGCCCGTCCCCACCTCACCCTCTGACGGGAGCAGTGCAGAAGCGGGTTGCCGTTCATAAAGAGGTTAAACAAACCTGCTTTGTGTAGTAGTTTTGCACAGAGCAGCTCTGATCATCCTCTTCTCGGGTCCCCGCTGGCTCTCCTTGCCCCTCCCTCCTGCCAAGTGCCCCCATAGCAAGCAGCTTGCAATGGGGGCACACGAGCAGGCTCTTCACACAGTCGCTGCCTGGCCCTATAAACCCCGTCCCCACCTCGCCCTCGCTCTCTTGTCATTGTGTCACTCTCACTGGCTGTGATTGACAGCATCAGGGACAATGGCTCCCAGTGCTGTCTCAGCTAATGAGGAGGGGGAGACCCGAGAGAGCCGCTGCTCTCATGCACATTGCTGGATCAAGACGTTGCTCTGGTAAGTGTTAGGAGGGGAAGCTGCACACAGAAGGGGTTTTACCATCATACATAGAATGCATGAAGGTAAAAATCTCAGACTTTACAACCACTTAAATTTCTTTTTTCTCATAATGACAGAAAATGTTCGCATGAAAATCTGAAACAGAAGGAACATTTAAAAATGATGAACAGGCCAAAGTTTTTGCAGTTCTTTGTATCGGATGCAGAGGCCATGTTTGAAAATTCTGCTTTCCTTTTAGGTAAGGCCACTATATCTAATGATGGCGCCACCATTCTAAAACTCCTGGACGTGGTACATCCCGCTGCCAAAACCCTGGTGGATATCGCCAAGTCGCAGGACGCCGAGGTAAAACCACCCCCCACTACAGTCTGAGGGCACAGCGTGATTGTGGTACAAATTCTTATGACTGTGAAAAAACAAGTTCTTCCTCATTAGCAGCCAAGTTTAGTCATTTTGTGAAATATTGTAGTTGGTGAACTCTCTCTCACTCCCGTGACACGCGGGCTACTTTTATATGGTGGCTTCTGTGGTGCCCATCAAAGCTGAAATATGGGCCCCTCATTGCTGAGCTTTCCCTGAGTGTCAGTTCTAAAGATCAGCACTTTGAGACACAAAAATCCAGTTATAAGATCTGTGTTCCTCTAATGCCTTCACTTGCTGCATGCTTTTTCCAGATCCGTGTCTCATTTATTTTTTTGGTTGAGCAAATGCTATTAACTTGTTGCTGCCAGCAGTATGCACATATCTGACAGCATGTAGGTGGACATCATACCGAACTGCTACATACTGTATGTGCCTCTATATGTTATACAGGATTTATATAGCAGAGTGTGACGGAACCGGACCCTGACTGCGGTAGGGTATTTCCGTTAGTCTCCCGCTTCCCTGTCCGAACACAGATCCACGGACACCACCGCTGGCCATACAAGACCAGTCTTGAAATAAATCAGGAAATCGGCTCCTTTATTTTAACACAGATACAAGATATATACACAGGGCGGGGCAATACTCACCCAGTAACAAGAGACATCAGCAGACACCCCCCCCCCCCCCCCCCCCACCACCAAGCCAATACACAAACACATACATCCCATAATAGTTTGCTCCCAAGCAAGACACACAATAGAACAATGGATACAAATGGAGAAACAGAAAAAGGGCGCTCCGACCTAGTGCATTATTGGTTAAAATAATTTATTAACCACTTCCCGACCGTCCGTTGCATATAAACGGCCGGACGGTGGCAGTGCAGGGTCGGGTGGCCGTTTATAAATGGCCTCCCCGCACCCTGCTTGTGCGCGCAGCACCGCGATCCGGTGCCCGCTGTGTCCTTCCCTGTGTACAAGGTCCCGATCATGTGATCACTGATTGGCCAATCAGTGATCACATGCAAAGTAGTAAGCAAGATGTCACTTCTGACGACATTGCTTACTACGTGTGAAATCTGTGAATGATCACATGGTACAGGGCTATTCACAACAGCCTTGTACCATGTGACAAGCTATGACCAATCACAGTTCACTCAGTACTTCTCAATGGCTGCAAGAATGCAGACAGAGAGAAAGAGAAATGATTGCTTTTACATCCTATATGGGTGTAAAAGCAATCAGTGTTAAAAAAAAAAAAAAAAAATCTTCATCACCCCCCACAAGTAGTACAGTGTCACCATGGTGACACTGTACTGCTAGGGTGACAGTATGTAAAAATGTAAAACAAAATGTTTAAAAATTATAATTTTTGGTGTTAAACTAATTTTGGATTTTTTTATTTTTTTTTTTACTAAAAAGATAACGGAATAAATTTTGGCTAAGATTTATGATGAAATATTATTTATTTGCAAAATTTTATAAAAAAAACACTTTTTTTTCAAAATTTTTGGACATTTCATTTACATAGCAAAAAAAATACAAATCCCAGCGGTGAATAAATACCACCAAAATAAATCTTTATCTGTCTCAAAAAAATGGTAAAAAATTCATTTGGGTACAGTGTTGCATGACCGCGCAATTGTCATTCAAAGTGTGATAGCGCTGAAAGCTGAAAATTGCCCTGGTCAGGAAGGGGGTGAAAGTGTCCGGACTGGAAGGGGGGGAAAGTGTCCGGTCTGGAAGGGGGGTGAAAGTGTCCGGACTGAAAGGGGGGGAAAGTGTCCGGTCTGGAAGGGGGGTGAAAGTGTCCGGACTGGAAGGGGGGGAAAGTGTCCGGTCTGGAAGTGGTTAAAGAAACAAAAATAGGTATCATACTCACAATGGACATAATAACACAGGCATGTCAAACTGAACAAGATGTATGATCCAAACAACATCTGAGTCTGGAACTACGATGGAACCCTGGATGACCAACTTGCTAACGCGTTTCGAGGACACAACCTCTTCCTCAGAGCCAACACAATAGAACAATGGGATGCAACCACATGACATTAAACAATGACAACCCCCCACACCCCACCTAGACATGTCTACACAATATCAGGACATCTCACCCTGCACCCCTTACAGGCACAGGGTGACTTGCACATAAAAGGGATATGGGGAGCTGAGACAGGGGTCTCCTCACCTCTCCAAAGTGAGCTGTGTTCCATGGGCCCCCCAGCCAAAGTCACTCCCGTCACACAGAGTATTATCCAAAGTAAATAGCGAGAACAATTACAGTTCGATACAAGAGGAACAGGGGGGGCCTTGATCATGGAGCTTACAATCTACATCGGGAAAATGTGGGTACAGAAGGTAATAACTGTAGGGGCTTTTGAAGCGTCGCCTATAGGAAATATATTAAAAATAAAATATATTTGTCGCCATTTCACAGGGGCAAACAAATTTAGGGTTTGGCATGTTGGGTATCTACTTGGCCCCACCTCGTCTTTTATATTTTACCAAAAATGTGGGTGATTTTTTGCATTTGCCCTTAAATTCACTTCATTGTGTGTTTTTACACAAACATTTTGCGTTTTCCAGACCTTTGTGGTAATATCGTGTGACATAAAAAATTGGAACTGCAACTATTTTGTTCTCGATGGTGTTTGCTTTCAGAAAATGTCTAATATTTGGGTCCCCCCATCTAATATGGAGTAGGTCCCCCTTTTGCCACCCAAGCAGCCCTGACCCATTGAGGCATGGACTCCTCTAGACCAGGGGTGGGCAACTGTGGCCCTCCAGCTGTTGGTGAACTACAAGTCCCATCATGCCTCTGCCTTTGGGAGTCATGCATGTAACTGTCAGTTTTGCAATGCCTCATGGGACTTGTAGTTCAACAACAGCTGGAGGGCCACCAGTTGCCCACCCCTGCTCTAGACAAAGCATCACACCGCCTCTGCCGGCTTGTCTTCTTCCCATACTGCATCCTGGTGCCATCGGTGACGCGCACACAGCCGACAATCCACATGATGTAAAAGAAAACGTGGTTCATCAGACCAGGCCACCTTCTTCCATTGCTCTGTGGTCTAGATCTGATCCTTATGTGCCCGTTGTAGGGACACGGGTCAGAATGGGCTCCCTATCCGGTCGTGATCCACTTCTGATCCTCACATGCCTGTTGTAGGCGCTGTGGACACGGGTCAGAATGAGCCCCCCCATCCGTTCGTGGTCCACTTGTGATCCTCACATGCCTGTTGTAGGCGCTGTGGACACGGGTCAGAATGGGCACCCTATCTGGTCGTGATCCACTTCTGATCCTCACATGCCTGTTGTAGGCGCTGTGGACACGGGTCAGAATGGGCACCCTATCCGGTCTGCAGCTACACATCCCCATACAAAACAAACTGCGAATGACTGCGGTGGTCCTGCAGTGTTTCTGAGGTGTCTCATTGTGTTTTCAGGTCGGAGATGGAACTACATCTGTCACACTGCTCGCCGCTGAGTTTTTGAAACAAGTGAAGAACTATGTGGAGGAGGGGCTGCACCCACAGATCATCATCAGGGCCTTCCGGACCGCCACACAGTTGGTGAGTACCTGTCATGTCAGTCATGATGTGATCTGTTGGAAGGAGTTGAGAATGATGCCGACGACCTGACAGTTAGATTGGTGTGTGTGTGTATGTAGCCATCCGCGGCTGTCAATCGCCGGGTCTCGGCCGGTAATTACCCGCCAGCGCCCAGTGATTACCGAGCATCTCTGACGTCATCTGCTCCGTCAGAGCAATGTTGTCAGTGCCCAGGCTCCTGCGTCGTTCACCCCCCAGTCCTTGGTGTTTATAGAGGAAGCACCTACGGTTATGGGACTGCAGGGAATGTTGGAAGGGACTATGTTTGGTGATGTCACTGCCTTTGTATTGGCACTGCTGCAGTGGCAGATGGGACTTATAGACTTCCCATTTTAAGATCCCTTTGAATGGATGATACAACAGTGCAGGCAAATCCACACAATGCTGCACAACAGGACACACCACCTGTAAGTTTTTGGACATCCTGAGGGAGGGTTTTATATATGTGCGTGATTCTTCAGCTTTAAAAATAAGCATTTTTACCCCTTAACCACCTCCCATCCAGCCGTTGTATATAAACGGCCGGACGGTGGCAGTGCAGGGGCAGGAGGACGTTTATAAACAGCCTCCCCGCCCCCTGTTTGTGCGCGCTCCCTGGGAGCGTGCAGCACTGTGATCCAGTGCCTGCTGTGTCCTCCGGACACAGTGAAACACCAATCGTCATACAGGAACTCTGTGCGAGGTCCCGATCATGTGATCACTGATTGGCCAATCAGTGATCACATGCAGAGTAATGTTCTCTAACAAGCCTCTGAGGGCTTCACAGAACAGCTGTTTTTCTACTGAGATCACATGACACACAGGTGGACTCTATTTACTAATTAGGTGACTTCTGAAGGCAATTAGTTCCACTAGATTTTAGTTAGGGGTATCAGAGTAAAGGGGGCTGAGTACAAATGCACGTCACACTTTTTAGATATTTATTTGTAAAAAATTTTGAAAATCATTTCTTATTTTCCTTCCACTTCACAATTCTGTGCCACTTTGTGTTGGTCCATCACATCCAATCCCAATAAAATACATTTACATTTTTGGTTGTAACATGACAACATGTCAAGGGGTATGAATACATTTTTGTAAATTTTATTTGGGTACAACGCTGCATAACCGTTCAATTGCAGTGCTGTATCGCAAAAAATGGCCTGGTCATGAAGGGGGCAGGTAAATATTCCTGAGTGGTTACTTCATCTTTTCCCGGCCCTTCAAGAGCTTTTAAATCCTGGGAGGCGGGCACTTGGGTCATGTGACTGCTGTGATTGGCTGGCACTCAATTGGACACCACCTGATCGCTAGTATGCATCAGGAGCTGTCCAGTTCCCGTCGGTGCCTGTTCTGGGAGCATGCAGGGCGTGCGCTGCAGCTCAGAGAGTGTACATAGGGCAATATATAAATGGCCTACTGGTGGGAAGAGGGTAATATTCCAATTCCTGCACAAAGTGCGCAGCAGGTGCAATGGATGGGTGCGTCACTCTGCTCTCCTGTTCTCTTTTAGGCAGTCGCTAAAATCAAAGAGATTGCTGTCACAGTGAAGAAAGAGGATAAAGAGTGAGTATCATGGAATGCTCTTATGAAATGTGACATTGGGGGCTCATTTACTAAAACTGGAGAATGCAAAATCTGGTGCAGCTGTGCATGGTAGCCAATCGGCTTAGTTTTTTTTTTTTTTTTGTATTTTTGGGTTTTTTTTGTCTAAGGTTAATTGAACATCCTTAAAGCGGTGCGCCACCCAAAAGGGGGAAGTTCTGATTTAAGGACTGCTCCCCCGCTCCCCATTAAGGATTGGCACCCGAATTTGACAGGTACCCGCTCCCACTTCCAGTGATCGAAAGGTGACGACCCTCCCCCCCAACGTGACAGGTCCCAGAAGACTACTACAGGACCATTCATGAAGCTCAGCACTACTCGCTCATGCGCAGTGGGTACCCGGCTGTGAAGCCGCATGCTTTCACAGCTGGGTGCCCACACTGAAGATGCCGGCCTCTTGGAGTACAGGACGGCCGGTGAAACCGGCTGCGGGGGACATACCATGGGACCGTGGGGCAGGTAAGTGGCTGTTTTCTAAAAGTCAGCAGCTACAGTAGCTGCTGACTTTTATTTTTTGACAGGGTGAGTAGAACTCCACTTTAACCACTTCGCCGGTGCCTCCCGACACTTTAAGAGTTTAAGACGGCGGGGTTTTAGGGTCGTGATTCGACATCATGGTGGTCACATGATCGGAAAAGGTCCCGATTGAAAGGGGAGTTCGGGACCTTCCCGTGAGTCACTGACGTGCTGGGAGCGCGCAGGGCGCGCTTTCAGCACATGTATTTTCTAATTGCACGCAAAAATCCTGCCACTCGGCGTTGAGGCCCAGATAGCAAGAGGGTGCATATTTGTGTGCGATTGGCATCACGGGGTTAAATTAGAAGCTGATTGGCTACCGTGCAGAGCTGCACCAGATTTTGCACGCTCCAGTTTTTATCAATCTTACCCCATTGTTGGGTGTTTTGTGTTTCTTATCTAATTTGGGTTTCATGATCAGTGAACAGCGAAGCCTGCTGGAGAAATGCGCTGCAACAGCCCTGAGCTCCAAACTCATCGCACTCCAAAAGGACTTCTTCGCCCAAATGGTGGTGGATGCCGTGTCCATGTTGGATGAACTGCTGCAGCTGAAGATGATCGGCATCAAGAAGGTGCAGGGAGGCGCCCTGGAGGTGTGTAGTGCGGCTCACAGGTACAGCGTGCTGTTTGTACAATTTGATCACTTCGATAATGAACCTCTCTGTTCAGGACTCCCATCTGGTAGCCGGAGTCGCCTTCAAGAAGACCTTCTCCTACGCCGGGTTTGAGATGCAGCCCAAGAAGTATGAGTCTCCTAAGATTGCCCTCCTGAACGTGGAGCTGGAGCTGAAAGCGGAGAAGGATAATGCAGAAGTTCGGGTCAGCAATGTCGAGGTGAGAACCCTGACTGGGAGGAACCGGTCAACCTTTAGCCCCGGTTCACACTATAGCCTGCATGTGATTTGCACAGGAATTGCACCACATTTCTGTGTGGTCTGATTTGAGACCATTCATTTTGAATGGGCTTGGGTCACACCAAAGACATGCGGGGACCGTTTATGGAGCTGCTTTAACCACTTCCCATCCGGCCTATGTATATAAACGGCCGGAGCAGTGCAGGAGCGGGTGGCTGTTTATAACCATCCTCCCCGCCCCCTGCTTGTGATCACAACACCGATTGATGTACGGGACCTCTGTATGAGGGAGCTGTGCAGGAGCGGGTGGAAGTTTATAAACGTCCTCCCCGCTCCCTGCTTGTGCACGCTCCATGGGAGCGCACAGCACTGCGATCCGGTGCCCGCTGTGTCCGGAGGACACAGTGGAACACCGATTGTTGTACGGGACCTCTGTGCGAGGTCCTGATCATGTGATCACTGATTGGCCAATCAGTGATCACATTAAGAGTAGTAAGCAAGATGTCACTTCTGACATCATTGCTTACTATGTGTGAAATCTGTGAATGATCACAGAGATCACATGGTACAGGGCTATTCACAACAGCCTTGTACCATGTGACAAGCTGTGACCAATCACAGCTCACACAGTATTTCTCAGTGGCTGCAGGAATGCAGCCAGAGAGGAGAAATGATTGATTTTACAGCCTTTATTGGGTGTAAAAGCAATCGGTGTAAAAAAAAAAAAAAATCTTCATAACCCCCCACAAGTAGTACAGTGTCACTATGGTAACACTGTACTGATAGGGTGACAGTATGTAAAAAAAATAAATATATATATATATATATATATATATATATATATATATATATATATATATCTCAATAAAGATGTAAAAAAAAAATTTAGAAAAATTATACTTTTTGGTTAAACTAATTTGGGGGTTTTTTTCACTAAAAAGATAACAATACATTTTGGGCAAGATTTATGAAGAAAGATTATTTGCAAAATTTTATAAGAAAAACCCTTTTTTAAAACATTTTTGGACTTTCACCTATATAGCAAAAAAAATAAAAATCCCAGTGGTGAATAAATACCACCAAAATTAAGTTTTGTCTGTCTAAAAAAAAAAAAAAAAAAAAATGCCAAAAAATTTTTCTGGGTACAGCGTTGCATGACCGCGCAATTGTCATTCAACGTGTGATAGCGCTGAACATTGGCCAGGACAGGAAGGGGGTAAAAGTGTCCGGACTTGAAGGGGTTTGAATAAGGATCGCAAGGTCGTCTTTTACCATGTGATCCAGTGCAGGCAAAACCGCGCTGCGTTTGTGATCCATTTGAGGTGTCTCTTTGTATTGAAACCACCATTAGATCACAAATGCAGTAACGTGCAGGAATTGCAGCATTTTCCGCACTGCATGTATGCAGCCTAGGCTTCTAGTAACCAGAAGTTACACTCTGCAGAGCTCAGTGAGGAGAGCTCTGAGAGCTGATTGGAGGGAAGGGACACCCCCCCACCCCCTCCAGACAGCACACAGGAACAGTGCTGTGGTTGTCATTCCGCTGGAGGTCTCTCCCCTGCCACCATTTTTCTCTTGGTGTCAGGAAAACTTGTCCAAAGCAACTCATGCTGATGCATGAAGAAAGAAATGATACTTGGTAATCTTAATTGAGACAAGTACACACTATAGAGGGATATGCTTTGTTCATATTTCATGTCTGAGGCTTACAACCACTTTAACAGCAAAATCTGAACCTCAGGTAGAACGTTTTATTTGGCGATATAAAAGTTGGTCCCTGCCATTTATGGTCTTTTTGCATTCAAAGCTGCAACCACTGATTAATCCTTTGAATGCAGAATTTCCAGGGCTCTGTGTCCCTCTCATCTTGTGTGTTAGACTAGTGGCCACTGTGCCTGCACTGCCAGCTCAGCTGCTGGACCTTCTCCATTGTAGTCTCCAACATAGGTGGGTTGTTTTTTTTTTTTTTTTTTACATTGCCACTCATTGTAGTGGGGGGACTGGGGGCATCTCATAATCCTGGTCTATCTTGCCCACTCATGTCTAATTTGATCGACAGGTCAGGAGACTTCTGATCTGTCCGGTGCACCGTGGCCTCAAAACTTGACTGACACCAGGAGACTCCTGATCTGTCCGGTGCACCGTGACATCATACCGTGACTGACACCAGGAGACTCCTGATCTGTTCGGTGCACCATGACATCATACCGTGACTGACACCAGGAGACTCCTGATCTGTTCGGTGCACCATGATATCATACCGTGACTGACACCAGGAGACTCCTGATCTGTTCGGTGCACCATGACATCATACCGTGACTGACACCAGGAGACTTCTGATCTGTTTGGTGCACCATGACATTATATCTTGACCGACTAGGGAACTCCTGATCTCTCCGATGGGCCATGACATCATACCGTGACGGACAACTAGGGGACTCCTGATCTTTCCGGTCACCATGACATCATATCTTTACTGACAGGCCAGCAGACTTCTGATCTCTCTGGTGCACCATGACATCGTATCTTGACTGACAGGAGACTTCTGATCTCTCTGGTGCACCATGACATCATATCTGGACTGACAGGACGGGAGACTTCTGATCTCTCTGGTGCACCATGACATCATATCTGGACTGACAGGAGACTTCTGATCTCTGGTGCACCATGACATCATATCCTGACTGACAGGCCAGAGGACTCCTGCTCTGTCACCCTCACTTATGCCTGCTGGAATTGTATGTAAATGCAGTGATTCCCATTGCATTGGTGGGAATAGTGGTTTGATATACACCGCGTTCCAAATTATTATGCAAATTCTATTTAAGTGTCACAAAGATGAAATATTTTGTTTTTCAGTGTAACTCATGGAGGGCATTGTGTGTCAGGGCTCTTTTGATCACTGAAAACAATCTGGGACACCTGTGATAATTAGATTGGCCGGTGAGCCCAATTTCAGGAAAAACTACTAAAGGACGGCGTTCCACATTATTAAGCAGAGCACCATTTTCAAGCAATACGGGGAAGAAAGAGGATCTCTCTGCTGCTGAAAAGAGTGAAATAGTTCGATGCCTTGGACGAGGTATGAAAACATTCGATATTTCACGAAAACTTAAGCGTGATCATCGTACTATGAAGAGATTTGTGGCTGATTCAGAGCACAGACGGGTTGGTGCAGATAAAGGCACATTGAGGAAGATTCCTGCCAGATCCATGCATCGGATCAAGAGAGCAGCTGCTAAAATCCCATTACATAGCAGCAAACAGATATGTGAAGCTGCTGGTGCCTCTGGAGTCCCACGGACATCAAGGTGTAGAGTCCTCCAGAGTCTTGCAACTGTGCATAAACCTTCTATTCGGCCACCACTAACCAATGCTCACAAGCAGAAACGGCTGCATTGGGCAGAAAAATACATGAAGACTAATTTTCAAACAGTCCTGTTCACTGATGAGTGCCGTGCAACCCTGGATGGTCCAGATGGATGGAGTAGTGGATGGTTGGTGGACGGCCACCCTGTTCCAACAAGGCTGCGACGTCAGCAAGGCGATGGTGGAGTCATGTTTTTGGCCGGAATCATGCGAACAGAGCTGGTCGGCCCCTTTAGAGGCCCCGAAGGTGTAAAGATGACCTGTGCAAAGTATGTGGAGTTTCTGACTGACCACTTTCTTCCCTGGTACAGAAGGAAGAACTATGCTTTCCGTAATAAAATCATCTTCATGCATGACAATGCACCATCTCATGCTGCAAAGAATACCTCTGCATCAATGGCTGCTATGGGGATAAAAGGAGAGAAAGTCATGGTGTGGCCTCCATCCTCCCCTGACCTCAATCCTATTGAGAACCTTTTGGAGCATCCTCAAGCAAAAGATCTATGAGGGTGGGAGGCAGTTTACATCCAAACAGCAGCTCTGGGAGGCTATTCTGACATCTTGCAAACAAATTCAAGCAGAAACTGTCCAAAAACTCCCAAGTTCAATGGATGCCAGACTTGTGATCTGCTATCAGATAAGGGGTCCTATGTTACAATGTAACGTGACCGCTTCAAATGTTTACAAAGTTACAATGTTGTTAAAAGTTTGATTGAAATAGCTTTTGATTTCAGTAAATCTGCTGCAAACACAACAAATGACAATTTTCAGTTCTTTACAACCTATAAAGTGTTTGGAAACTTCCTGTGCAGAATAATTTGGAACAAAAATCCTGTTATCATTAGGAGGTTTGTTCAATAAAATGTGAATTGTCCTCTTATAGTTGTAACCTGAGAATTCTGCCGACTATTATTTACATCAATTATTGAGGGAAATGAGAAAAATATCATTTGCAGAATAATTTGAAACGCGGTGTAGTAGCTCCAACTGGGAAATGATGTCCACACCTCATCAGTCCTTCTTCACGGTGCCCAGGTGTAGATTTCTTTCTTCTAAAGCTGCGGTGTGATGGACATAAAAAAGGAACTTACAACTAAAACGAAAAGTGTGTTTAATGAGGAAAAAGAATTGAAGTAAAGGGCAAGTTTAGAATTCATCTAAAGCTTGAAATACCTGTACATGCCGCCTGACTCTTTTATCTTTCATCATTCCAGGACTATCAGGCCATTGTTGATGCCGAGTGGAACATCCTGTATGACAAACTCGACAAGATCCACAAGTCCGGAGCCAAGGTTGTTCTCTCCAAGCTTCCCATTGGGGATGTCGCCACACAGTACTTTGCTGACCGAGACCTGTTCTGTGCCGGCCGGGTTCCTGAAGAGGATCTCAGGAGGACCATGATGGTAGGAAATCTCAGTTCTCACAGTTCTAGATTCACTCGTCTTACCAGCTCTTACTAACAGTGCTTTGTATTTGGTACTTGGGGGGGGGGGGGGGGGGGGACCAACTCTACAATACAGTTTTTTAAACACCTGGAAATGCATAATGTCATAGCTGTGCACACACCAGAGCGTCCGCTGATACTAAGGAAGGGGTGGATGTGGAATCATGGTGATAAACAAGGTCATCTTACTATCAATACCCTCTGAAAGATGCCAGTCAGCCTAGATCGTTTGGTGGCACAAAGGCTTCTGCAGCCTTATGAGAAGTTATAGATTAGGCTTTCTCTACCTTACTACCCTTGAGGAACCCTTGAAAGAATTTTGAGATCTCTGGGGAACCCCGGAAATGTTCTTATCTACAACTTGTATGTTAGTACATGTACACTCACCTGCCACTTTATAAGGTACACCTTGTTAGTACCAGGTTGGACCCTGTTTTACCTTCAGAACTGCCTTTAAAGTGTTGCTAAACCTTGGACCCTGCATTCACTATATCCGCTCTCCCTGGACCCCGCATTCACTATATCCGCTCTCCCTGGACCCCGCATTCACTATATCCGCTCTCCCTGGACCCCGCATTCACTATATCCGCTCTCCCCGGACCCCGCATTCACTATATCCGCTCTCCGCGGACCCCGCATTCACTATATCCGCTCTCCGCGGACCCCGCATTCACTATATCCGCACTCCGCGGACCCCGCATTCACTATATCCGCTCTCCGCGGACCCCGCATTCACTATATCCGCTCTCCGCGGACCCCGCATTCACTATATCCGCTCTCCCCGGACCCCGCATTCACTATATCCGCTCTCCCCGGACCCCGCATTCACTATATCCGCTCTCCCCGGACCCCGCATTCACTATATCCGCTCTCCCCGGACCCCGCATTCACTATATCCGCTCTCCGCGGACCCCGCATTCACTATATCCGCACTCCGCGGACCCCGCATTCACTATATCCGCTCTCCGCGGACCCCGCATTCACTATATCCGCTCTCCGCGGACCCCGCATTCACTATATCCGCTCTCCCCGGACCCCGCATTCACTATATCCGCTCTCCCCGGACCCCGCATTCACTATATCCGCTCTCCCCGGACCCCGCATTCACTATATCCGCTCTCCCCGGACCCCGCATTCACTATATCGGCTCTCCCCGGACCCCGCATTCACTATATCGGCTCTCCCCGGACCCCGCATTCACTATATCGGCTCTCCCCGGACCCCGCATTCACTATATCGGCTCTCCCCGGACCCCGCATTCACTATATCGGCTCTCCCCGGACCCCGCATTCACTATATCGGCTCTCCCCGGACCCCGCATTCACTATATCGGCTCTCCCCGGACCCCGCATTCACTATATCGGCTCTCCCCGGACCCCGCATTCACTATATCGGCTCTCCCCGGACCCCGCATTCACTATATCGGCTCTCCCCGGACCCCGCATTCACTATATCGGCTCTCCCCGGACCCCGCATTCACTATATCGGCTCTCCCCGGACCCCGCATTCACTATATCCCAGGGGCGGACTGACCATTTGGAAACTCAGGCACTGCCCGAGGGCCTGGGGTCAGTAGGGGGCCCCATGAGATGCCCCTGGTACCTTTTTCATGGGCTTTTTTGAGTTTGGGCAAGGACACAGGGGCCCCATGAGTTGTCAGTCCGCCCCTGCTATATCCGCTCTCCCTGGACCCTGCATTCCCCAAAGGAGCACGGAATCCCAGTGTTCCCAACCCCCCCCCTTTCCAGAGGAGCACGGAATCCCAGTGTACCCAACCCTCCCTCCCCAGAGGAGCACGGAATCCCAGTGTCCCCAACCCCCCCTCCCCAGAGGAGCACGGAATCCCAGTGTCCCCAACCCCCCCTCCCCAGAGGAGCACGGAATCCCAGTGTTCCCAACTGCCCCATCCCCCTTCTAGGCCGGTTGTGCTTATTATACACATGAGCCACTCTTCCAGCCTCACAATGTGGTGCCGGCAGCCAGAAATTAGTACATAGAATCGGGCTGATATCAATCTGCTCAGTAGCGAAAGGGGGAGCAGTGAATGCATTGTGGGGCAGATATTCATCAGAGGTGGAACCCTCGGGTTCTGTGCATATCCAGTTGGGAAATCCTGGCCTTACAAATTCTCATTGAGTGTGTTTGTATAATATGCTGACTGCGCTGCTTATCGTTGCATTTATGTGTTTCATTTTGCCCCCTGTTATTCCCAGGCCTGCGGTGGCTCCATCCAGACCAGTGTCAATGCTCTAAACGATGATGTGCTGGGTCTGTGCTCTCTGTTTGAGGAGGCCCAGGTGGGAGGAGAAAGGTGAGAGCGGTGGTCATGTGACCAATATACCTAATGGAAGTCCTTACTATTAATAAAGCTCCAACTTTCCTGGGATTGGCTTGAATCCTCTGGTGTAGCGATGCAATTGGCTGTCACTGGTTCTGTTTGTCTGCAGATACAACTTCTTCACCGGCTGCCCCAAAGCCAAGACCTGCACCATCATCCTGAGAGGAGGAGCTGAGCAATTCATGGAGGAGACAGAGCGATCATTACATGACGCCATCATGATTGTACGCAGGGCCATTAAGGTATTGATCTGAGGTTTCCTCCACCAGCTGTATGCAGTGGATATTTAGTAATTGTTTATGTACATAGTTAGTCTGGCTGAAAAAAGACAAAAGTCCATCCAGTTCAACCATTAACAAAAAAAAAGTTATAATCCTATACCCACCATTGATCCAGAGGAAAAAAAACCCCAGCAAAGCACGATCTAATTTGCTCCTGCAGGGGAAAAAATTCCCTCCTGATCCCCCGAGAGGCAATCGGATATTCCCTGGATCAACGTTGCCTATAAATGTTATATTCTGTGTATCCAAGAAAGAATCCAGGACTTTTACCCAGAATGCTTTGGAGGCAGCAAGTGTTATTGTGGTAATTTTTTTTTTTTTTTTCCTTTGGTCTCATCATTTTATCTCCTCTAGAATGATTCTGTTGTTGCTGGCGGTGGAGCCATTGAGATGGAGCTGTCCAAGTACCTACGAGATTACTCCAGGACAATCCCCGGCAAGCAGCAGCTTCTCATCGGTTCCTATGCCAAAGCCCTTGAGATCATTCCTCGCCAGCTCTGTGACAACGCTGGATTCGATGCCACCAACATCCTGAACAAGCTGAGAGCTAAGCATGCGCAGGTGGGTACAGCCTCCTATTACTGGCCACGCTGATGGCTCATGAGCTCCTGTCTCTAGCTTTCTGTCCAATTGCAGAGTATACAAAGGTGATGCATGTACTTGTTCTCCAGCTTCCCTGGATGTAGGATGCACAGATAGAAGGTGCAGCTGCCTGAAATCTGATGTATTGGGATACAGGGGTGCATCAGAATCATGCAGCCTGAGGAGCTTTATACACGGCTCAACAAAATGAAAGGAATACCTTGAAAACCCATTAGATCTTAATGGGGACGAATCTCCTGTTGGATCTCTATACTGACATGGACGGGGGATGTGTTAGAAATGTAAGTATGTCCCATCGCTTGATGGAAATGATCAACCTACAGAGGACTGAGTTCAAAGACACCCCGAAAATCAAAGTGAAAAAATGATGCGGATGGCGAGTCCATTGTGCTGAAATGTCATTGCAGCAACTCAGAATGGCCCTCAGTTGTCTGTATGACCCCCTCGTGCTTGTATGCATGCCTGACAATGTCAGGGCGTATTCCTAATGAGACCACGGATGGTGTCCTGGGGGATTTCCTCCCAGATCTGGACCAGGGCATCACTGAGCTCCTGGACAGTCTGAGGTGCAACCTGGTGGCGTCGGATGGACCAAAACATGATATCCCAGAGGTGTTCTATTGGATTTAGGTCAGGCGAGCGTGGGGGCCAGTCATTGGTATCAATTCCTTCATCCTCCAGAAACTGCCTGCATATTCTCCCCACATGAGGCCGGGCATTGTCGTGCACCAAGAGAAACCCAGGACCCACTGCTCCAGGAGGAACCCAGGACCCACTGCTCCAGGAGGAACCCAGGACCCACTGCTCCAGGAGGAACCCAGGACCCACTGCTCCAGGAGGAACCCAGGACCCACTGCACCAGGAGGAACCCAGCACCAGTGAAGGGTCTGACAATGGGTCCAAGGATTTCATCCCGTTAACTGACAGTCGGTGTCATTGTGTAGCCTGTAGAGGTCTGTGTGTCCCTCCATGGATATGCCCCCCCAGACCATCACTGACCCACCACCAGAACGGTCATGCTGAACCATGTTACAGGCAGCAGAACATTCTCCATGGCTTCTCCAGACCATTTCAAGTCTGTCACATGTGCTCAGGGGGAACCTGCTTTCATCTGTGAGAAGCACAGGGGGCCAGTGGTGGACCTGCCAATTCTGGTGTTCAATGGCAAATGCCAATCGAGCTCTATGGTGCCAGGCAGTGAGCACAGGACCCACTAGAGGACATTGGGCTCTCAGGCCACCCTCATGAAGTCTGTTTCTGATTGTTTGGTCAGAGACATTCACACCAGTGGCCTGCTGGAGGTCATTTTGTAGGGCTCTGGCAGTGCTCATCCTGTTCCTCCTTGCACAAAGGAGCAGATACCGGTCCTGCTGATGGGTTAAGGACCTTCTACGGCCCTGTCCAGCTCTCCTAGAGGAACTGCCTGTCTCCTGGAATCTCCTCCATGCTCTTGAGACTGTGCTGGGAGACACGGCAAACCTTCTGGCAATGGCACGTATCGATGTGCCATCCTGGAGGAGTTGGACTGCCTGTGCAACCTCTGTAGGGTCCAGGTATGGCCTCATGCTACCAGTAGTGACACTGACCCTAGCCAAATGCAAAACTAGTGAAAACGTTCAGAAAAGAGGAGTAGGTCAAAAATGTCAGTGGCCTCCATCTGTAAAACAATTCCTGTTTTGGGGGTTGTCTCGTTGTTGCCCATCTAGTGCACCTGTTGTTTATCAGTTTCAGCTGTTTTTTTGGGGGGTTAATAAAATTAACCACCCCCTCTGCTACTTAACTGACCAGATCAATATCCCAGGAGTTTCACTGACCTGATGCTAGACTCTGATTATAAAGTCTTCCTTTCATTTTTTTGAGCCGTGTACTTGGTATTGCCAGGGTTGTGTAAGGTCAGTCTCGCAGCGTGTCTGTTGTGTCCTGGGCTTCTGGTTTCCTCTCAGGCTCACCTTTTGGTGCTCCATTTTGCCTTTGGATTTGGATTCAGCCAATGTGTATGTGGCACATTACTATGGGTCAATTCCAGCGAGGTGCATGCCAGCTCATGTACTTATCTCTTTAATTTTCAATTAACATTTTTACTGAAAGCATAGCTATCACTGTACTTCAAGCGCACAAATGCTAAACCTTCTGTTCTCGGCTCCTGAGTTCCATGCAGCCACAGTGCCAGACCCTTCCTCTCCTGCTGCCCAGTCAAAGAGTGCTTTGTATTATGTCGACTCATTCACAGAATACAAAGCCTTCTGGGAATGAACAGTTCAGAGCTTCTGCTGTATGACAAGACAGAGTATTTCCTGTGAGATCGCTGGGAGTGTTCTCATAGCTGTACTCCTGGAGCTCCATAAAACTGTCTGTTTTTAAATAACAGATACAAGTCAAGGAGGTGGCATGCACCTCGTTGGACTTGACTCCTAGTAAGCTAGCTGAGTTTTACACATTGGCTGATTGGAGTTCAGCTTTAAATAGTCCTTTTGCTTGCAGCATAGTATTCTGGGAACACCAGTAGCGGAGCCATGTGACCAGGTGGGAGGTTCCATTTGATAAGTATATACAGTGCCTTGAAAAAGTTTTCCTCCCCCTTGAAATGTCCCCCATGTTGTCACGTTACAACCAAAAACATAAATGTATTTTATTGGGATTGGATGTGATAGAACAACACAAAGTGGCACATAATTGTGAAGTGGAAGGAAAATGATAAATGGTTTTCAACATTTTTTTACAAACCAATATCTGAAAAGTGTGGCGTGCATTTATATTTAGCCTCCTTTACTCTTGATACCCCTAACTAAAATCTAGTGGAACCAATTGCCTTCAGAAGTCACCTAATTAGTAAATAGAGTCCACTTGTATGTTATGTGACCTCAGTATAAATCCAGCTGTTCTGTGAAGCTCTCAGAGGTTTGTTAGAGAACATTAGTGAACAAACAGCATCATGAAGGCCAAGGAACACACCAGACAGGTCAGGGATAAAGTTGTGGAGAAGCTTACAGCAGGGTTAGGTTATAAAAAAAACATATCCCAAGCTTTGAACATCTCACGGAGCACTGTTCAATCCATCATCCGAAAATAGACAGAGTATGGCACAACTACAAACCTACCAAGACATGGCCATCCAGCTAAACTGACAGGCCGGGCAAGGAGAGCATTCAGCAGAGAAGCAGCCAAGAGGCCCATGGGAACTCTGGAGGAGCTGCAGAGATCCACAGCTCAGGTGGGAGAATCTGTCCACAGGACAACTATTAGTCGTGCACTCCACAAATCTGGCCTTTATGGAAGAGTGACAAGAAGAAAGCCATTGTTGGAGGAAAGCCATAAGAAGTCCTGTTTGCTGTGTCCCCCACATGGCTTCTCACAAACTGCAAACGTGGTAGAAGGGGCTCTGGTCAGATGAGACCAAAACTGAACTTTTTGCATAAAAGCAAAATGCTATATGTGGCAGAAAACAAACACTGCACATCACCCTGAACACACCATCCCCACCGTGAAACATGGTGGTGGCAGAATCATGTTGTGGGGATGCTTTTCTTCAGCAGGGACAGGGAAGCTGGTCAGAGTTGATGGGAAGATGGATGGAGCCAAATACAGGGCAATCATAGAAGAAAAGCTGTTAGAGTCTGCAAAAGACTTGAGACCGGGGCGGAGGTTCACCTTCCAGCAGGACAACGACCTGAAACATCCAGCCAGACCTACAATGGAATGGTTCAGATCAAAGCATCTTCATGTGTTAGAATGGCCCAGTCATAGTCCAGACCTAAATCCAATGGAGAATCTGTGGCCAGACCTGAAAATTGCTGTTCCCAGACGCTCTCCATCCAACCTGACAGAGCTTGAGCGATTCTGCAAAGAAGAATGGGCAGAAATGTCCCTCTCTAGATGTGCAAAGAGACATCCCCAAAAAGACTTGCAGCTGGAATTGCAGCCAAAGGGGGTCCTACAAAGTATTTACTCCAGGGGGGCCGAATACAAATGCTGCCACACTTTTCACATTTATTTGTAAAATATTTTGAAAACCATTTCTCATTTTCCTTCCACTTCACAATCATGTGCCATTTTTGTGTTGGTCTATGACATCCAATCCCAATAAATACATTGACGGATTTGGATGTAACATGACAACATGGGGGACATTTCAAGTGGGTGGAAGACCTTTTCAAGGCACTGTACAAGACAAACTGGTAGTGTTACATGGGTAGCACTAACAAGGAATTTATTTGTTGTGTGGATTTGTTTTTCTGTTCAGATGGTTTTATTTTTTTCCTTTTGCTCTCTCTTCTAACTCTGTTCTGGGAATGCTTTCAGGGTGGAACGTGGTACGGTGTGGATGTGAATAACGAGGACATAGCAGACAACTTCGAAGCCTGCGTTTGGGAGCCGGCCATCGTGAGAACGAATGCTCTGACCGCAGCCTCAGAAGCCGCCTGTCTCATTCTGTCTGTAGACGAAACCATAAAGAACCCACGCTCCAATATGGATGCAGGTCCCGGAGCTGGCCGTGGCAGAGGAAGGCCGCACCAGCACTAAAGACCTAGAAGGCCACAATGTGGAAGTGTCTCTTGTCTTTTGATGAGGAGGAACTGTAGGGGGTGAGATCGCTGTTTGTGGAGGAGGACCGGTCCAATCTTATGTATACCTAGACCAGCTAATGAAGAAAGGACTTGCAACATTTCATCTGTCATAGCAGAACTGGGTTCGAGATCCTTACCAACTGTCATGGCAGATCTTGGTTCGAGATCCTTACCAACTGTCATGGCAGAACTTGGTTCGAGAGCCTTACCAACTGTCATGGCAGAACTTGGTTCGAGAGCCTTACCAACTGTCATGGCAGAACTTGGTTCGAGAGCCTTACCAACTGTCATGGCAGAACTTGGTTCGAGAGGCTTACCAACTGTCATGGCAGATCTTGGTTCGAGAACCTTACCAACTGTCATGGCAGATCTTGGTTCGAGAGCCTTACCAACTGTCATGGCAGAACTTGGTTCGAGAGCCTTACCAACTGTCATGGCAGAACTTGGTTCGAGAGCCTTACCAACTGTCATGGCAGAACTTGGTTCGAGAGCCTTACCAACTGTCATGGCAGAACTTGGTTCGAGAGCCTTACCAACTGTCATGGCAGAACTTGGTTCGAGAGCCTTACCAACTGTCATGGCAGATCTTGGTTGGAGATCCTTACCAACTGTCATGGCAGATCTTGGTTCAAGAGCCTTCCCAACTGTCATGGCAGATCTTGGTTCGAGAGGCTTACCAACTGTCATGGCAGATCTTGGTTCGAGAACCTTCCCAACTGTCATGGCAGAACTTGGTTCGAGAACCTTCCCAACTGTCATGGCAGAACTTGGTTCGAGAACCTTCCCAACTGTCATGGCAGAACTTGATTTGAGAGCCTTCCCAACTGTCACAGCAGATCTTGGTTCGAGAGCCTCGTAAACTGTCATATCACATTCGTGTTTGTACTCCCCGCAGAACAAGGGGACATGTGATGGAAAAGCTTCGATTGAAGGACTGTACCCCATAGCAACATCCTATTGTCCTGGTAAAAGAAATTCTGGTTGCTATTGACAAGAGAAATCCGCCTTTTCCTTCAGTTTCCATCACAAGGCCCATTGTGTCTCCTCATCCCATCACATTGCTCTAACTTTCCTGTTTTGTTACTGTATTTATTTTCCTTGAACAAACGCAACAACGATTAAATGCACTTCACCAAATGAATACAGCCTTTGTTCGTCTTTATAAATAAATAAATGAGGTGCAGCGCTAAGGTATTAATAAGCATATGGTGCCAAATTGCACCCAATATAACAAACAGTCAATAGGTGCAAAAACGTGAAAGGTTGACATGCAGTAGTCAGCAGGAAGTGAATCCTCCTTTGCAATTCATAATAGTGACTCCATGCTCCAATCTGTATAAATTGCGCACTCACCGGATGCACAAGGATTTAGTGCATTAAATATAAGCTCTCTGCGGGGTCCCTTTTTAAGGTAGATCAGTCAGCCTGTCAGGAGTATAGATCCTCTGTCTGGACACCAGCCCCTAGTACAGCTCCTCTTCCACTGGGGGGGTCTCACCAAGCAGATGGCGCCAAGCCATATATAGAAAAAACTGATAGTGTAGTATTTTCATATACTTCAAAATGTATTAATAATCCTTGTTACAGGTGTCGGGGATATAAAATCCTCTATTCCAGAATAAAAGCATGCAAAAAAATACCGTAACTGCTAAAAAATATGCAGAGCTGATATTAATGGCTGTATCAGCCGCTATCCAAGATGGCCGCCGGAGCCACCACATTAGCGCTCCTTAACGCGTTTCGTGCTATGGCGCGTTATCAAAAGGGGTGTGCCTTTGTTCGTTTTTATATTGGGAATTGCAGGGAAAAGCCCACTCTTTAACCACTTCAGTACCGGGCACTGTTACCCCCTTCCTGCCCAGGCAAATTTTCAGCTTTCAGCACTCTCAAAGTTTGAATGACAACTGCGCGGTCATGCTACACTGTACCAAACTAAATATTCTTTTCACACAAATAGAGCTTTCTTTTGGTGGTATTTAATCACCACTTGGGGTTTTTATTTTTTGATAAACGAAAAGACAAAATTTTTTGGGGAAAAAAAAAGTTTTTCTTAGTTATAAAATTTTGCAAATAAATAATTGTTCTTCATAAATTTTAGGCCCAAATGTTTTCTGCCACATTTCTTTGGTGAAAATAACCCAAATTGGGGTATACAGCCCTGACCAAACGTTTTGAGAATGACGCAGATATTCGTTTTCACAAAGTCTGCTGTCTCGGGTTTTATGATGGCAATTTTGCATATACTCCAGAATGTTATGAGGAGGGATCAGATGAATTGGAATTCATTGCAAAATCCCCTTTTTGCCATGAAAATAAACGAAGGCCGGCCATATATGGGTTGATTTTCGAACAATTTTTTTGCTTGAAAATTGGGCCTAAGAAGAGTCGGCCGATTTGCGCTCTTTTAATGGGGCAATAGCACTGGGCGGGGTTTTTTTTTTTTTTTCCGTGGTTCCTCCCCATTTCGTTTATCGGGCACGCTGGAAAATTTGTGAAAAACGACCGATTTTCGAAATCATTGGTGGCACCATTGGATTACAGAACAAACAATGTTTTCGATTTTCAATCGAAAAATTGTTCGGAATTTGACCCATGTATGGCCTGCTTTAACCCCCCAAAAAAAAAAACATTTCCACTGCATTTCAGCCACAAAAACACCAGCTGACATGATGTCCGTGATTCTCTCATGAACACAGGTGTCTGTGTTGACGAGGACAAGGCTGGAGATCACTCTATCATGCTGAGTGAGTAATGCAGGCCATAGATGGGTCGAAAACCGGCTGATTTAAAAAAACGAAAAATCGGTCGTTCAATCGACTGACGTTACCACCATTGCTAAAAAAAAAAAAATCTGATTTTCGGCCCGTCTACGGCTGGTAAATATAATAGTGTCCCTGCAGAGAGCTCCGCTATTATATTTGACATTTAAAAGTATAGCGGTTGCAACATTGTATCTATTTGTATCCATTTCGGATACAGATGTTTATTCGGATACAAATAGATACAATGTTGCAACCGCTATACTTTTAAATGTCAAATATAATAGCGAAGCTTTCTGCAGGGACACTCTATTGTATTTGACATTTAAAAGTATTGCAGTTGCAACATTGTATCTATTTGTATCCGAATAGAAACATCTGTATCCAAAATGGATACAAATAGATACAGATGTTATTTCTTTGTCTTCTGTTGCTTCTTTTTCTTCTTGCAGGTCATGGCTTATGCGCATTTTTTTTTAATCGGTAAAAAGATCGGCCGATTTGCCCATCATTGCCGTGAAAATTGGCCGATCGACAAAATCGGCCATTTTTTTTCCATCATAGCCGATTAAAAAAAGTGTCAAAATCACAAAAAAACGGCCGACAAATTCACCCACTAATGATCCGAAAATCAGCCAATTTATTCTTTCCGATGAATTTTCGGCCGATTTTCAACCCATCTATGGCCTGCATTAGAATAACAGGCTAGATCAGTGGTTCTCAATCTTTCTAACGCCGCAATCCTTTAATACAGTTCCTCATGTTGTGGTGACCCCCAACCATAAAATTATTTTCGTTGCTACTTCATAACTGTAATTTTGCAGTAGGAGGAATAGTGCCCCATCATTGGTATCAGTGGGAGGAATAGTGCCCCATCATTGGTGTCAGTGGGAGGAATAGTGCCCCATCATTGGTGTCAGTGGGAGGAATAGTGCCCCGTCATTGGTATCAGTGGGAGGAATAGTGCCCCATCATTGGTGTCAGTGGGAGGAATAGTGTCCCATCATTGGTGTCAGTGGGGGGAATAGTGTCCCATCATTGGTGTCAGTGGGAGGAATAGTGCCCCATCATTGGTGTCAGTGGGAGGAATAGTGTCCCATCATTGGTGTCAGTGGGAGGAATAGTGCCCCATCATTGGTATCAGTGGGAGGAATAGTGCCCCATCGTTGGTGTCAGTGGGAGGAATAGTGCCCCATCATTGGTATCAGTGGGAGGAATAGTGCCCCGTCATTGGTATCAGTGGGAGGAATAGTGCCCCGTCATTGGTATCAGTGGGAGGAATAGTGCCCCGTCATTGGTGTCAGTGGGAGGAATAGTGCCCCGTCATTGGTGTCAGTGGGAGGAATAGTGCCCCGTCATTGGTGTCAGTGGGAGGAATAGTGCCCCGTCATTGGTGTCAGTGGGAGGAATAGTGCTCCATCATTGGTGTCAGTGGGAGGAATAGTGCCCCATCATAGGTGTCAGTGGGAGGAGGAATAGTGCCCCATCATTGGTGTCAGTGGGAGGAGGAATAGTGCCCCATCCTTGGTGTCAGTGGGGGGAGGAATAGTGCCCCATCCTTGGTGTCAGTGGGGGGAGGAATAGTGCCCCATCCTTGGTGTCAGTGGGGGGAGAAATAGTGCCCCATCCTTGGTGTCAGTGGGGGGAGGAATAGTGCCCCATCCTTGGTGTCAGTGGGGGGAGGAATAGTGCCCCATCCTTGGTGTCAGTGGGGGGAGGAATAGTGCCCCATCGTTGGTGTCATTTGGGGGAGGAATAGTGCCCCATCGTTGGTGTCATTTGGGGGAGGAATAGTGCCCCATCATTGGTATCAGTGGGAGGAATAGTGCCCCATCATTGGTGTCAGTGGGAGGAATAGTGCCCCATCATTGGTGTCAGTGGGAGGAATAGTGCCCCATCATTGGTGTCAGTGGGAGGAATAGTGCCCCATCATTGATATCAGTGGGAAGAATAATCACCATCATTGGGGCACTATTCCTCCCACTGATACCAATGATGGTGATTATTCTTCCCACTGATACCAATGATGGGGCACTATTCCTCCCACTGACACCAATGATGGGGCACTATTCCTCCCACTGATACCAGTGATGGGGCACTATTCCTCCCACTGACACCAATGATGGGGCACTATTCCTCCCACTGACACCAATGATGGGGCACTATTCCTCCCACTGATACCAATGATGGGGCACTATTCCTCCCACTGACACCAACGATGGGGCACTATTCCTCCCCCAAATGACACCAACGATGATTCCTCCCCCCACTGACACCAAGGATGGGGCACAATTCCTCCCCCCACTGACACCAAGGATGGGACACAATTCCTCCCCCCACTGACACCAAGGATGGGGCACTATTCCTCCCCCCACTGACACCAAGGATGGGGCACTATTCCTCCCCCCACTGACACCAAGGATGGGGCACTATTCCTCCCCCCACTGACACCAAGGATGGGGCACTATTCCTCCCCCCACTGACACCAAGGATGGGGCACTATTCCTCCCCCCACTGACACCAAGGATGGGGCACTATTCCTCCCCCCACTGACACCAAGGATGGGGCACTATTCCTCCCCCCACTGACACCAAGGATGGGGCACTATTCCTCCCCCCACTGACACCAAGGATGGGGCACTATTCCTCCCCCCACTGACACCAAGGATGGGGCACTATTCCTCCCCCCACTGACACCAAGGATGGGGCACTATTCCTCCCCCCACTGACACCAAGGATGGGGCACTATTCCTCCCCCCACTGACACCAAGGATGGGACACTATTCCTCCCCCCACTGACACCAAGGATGGGACACTATTCCTCCCCCCACTGACACCATCATTGGTGTCGGTGGGAGGAATAGCGTCTCATCATTGGTGTCGGTGGGAGGAATAGCGTCTCATCATTGGTGTCGGTGGGAGGAATAGCGTCTCATCCTTGGTGTCGGTGGGGGGAGGAATTGCGGCCCATCGTTGGTGTCGGTGGGGGGAGGAATTGCGGCCCATCGTTGGTGTCGGTGGGGGGAGGAATTGCGGCCCATCGTTGGTGTCGGTGGGGGGAGGAATTGCGGCCCATCGTTGGTGTCGGTGGGGGGAGGAATTGCGGCCCATCGTTGGTGTCGGTGGGGGGAGGAATTGCGGCCCATCGTTGGTGTCGGTGGGGGGAGGAATTGCGGCCCATCGTTGGTGTCGGTGGGGGGAGGAATTGCGGCCCATCCTTGGTGTCGGTGGGGGGAGGAATTGCGCCCCATCGTTGGTGTCATTTGGGGGAGGAATAGTGCCCCATCGTTGGTGTCATTTGGGGGAGGAATAGTGCCCCATCGTTGGTGTCAGTGGGAGGAATAGTGCCCCATCGTTGGTATTAGTGACACCAATGATACTTACCTTGCAGACCCCTGCTCCAGCCTGGGCTCGCTCGCTCCCTCCCTCTCCCATGGTACCGACACTTACCTGTCAGCTGTCTTCCTTCTCCGGCCGCTTTCCTCTTCACTCGCTCGATCTTCGCGGTGTCGCTCGGCTCCTCCTCTCCAAGCTCCACCTCCTCGCCGGTGATTGGCCGCCTGTGTGCCTCTCCTGAGCTACAGTTCCGGCGGCCAATCACCGGCGAGGATTGATCCCGGGGTGTGTACAGATGACAGGGGCGGCATGTCATCCCGCCCACACCTGGAGACGGCTAGAGGAGCCGTGTCTCGGTTCCTAAGACCATCGGAAATATGTGTTTTCCGATGGTTTTAGGCGACCCCTGTGGAAGCGTCGTTCGACCCCCAAAGGGGTCGCGACCCCCAGGTTGAGAACCGCTGGGCTAGAAGCTTTTAAAAGGAGTGAGCTGCTTGAAATCATCGTTCTGCCTTTGTTAACCATGGTTACCTGCAAGGAAACGCATGCACTCATCATTTCTTTGCACAAAAAGGGATTAACAGGCAAGGATGTTGCTGCTACTACGATTGCACCTAAATCAACCATTTATCGGGTCATCAAGAAATTCAAGGAGAGGTTCAATTGTTGAAAAGAAGGCTTCAGGGCGCCCAAGAAAGGACAGCAAGCGCCAGGAACGTCTCCTAAAGTTGACTCCGCTGCGGGATCGGGGCACCACCAGTGCAGAGCTTTCTGAGGAATGTCAGCAGGCAGGTGTGAGTGCATCAGTGCGGAGAAGACTTCATGCGGATGGCCTGGTGTCAAGAAGGGCAGCAAAGAAGCCACTTCTCTCCAGGAAAAACATCCGGACAGACTGGCATTCTGCAAGAGGCTCGAAATTGTCAGGACAGTACAAATACCTCCAAATTACCCCTTTTTTTTTTTTTTTAAATTAACCACTTCCAGTCCGGACACTTTCCCCCCCTTCCAGTCCGGACACTTTCCCCCCTTCCAGTCCGGACACTTTCCCCCTCTTCCAGTCCGGACACTTTCCCCCCCTTCCAGTCCGGACACTTTCCCCCTCTTCCAGTCCGGACACTTTCCCCCCTTCCAGTCCGGACACTTTCCCCCCCTTCCAGTCCGGACACTTTTCCCCCCTTCCAGTCCGGACACTTTACCCCCCTTCCAGTCCGGACACTTTCCCCCCCCCCTTCCAGTCCGGACACTTTCCCCCCCCCCTTCCAGTCCGGACACTTTTCCCCCCTTCCAGTCCGGACACTTTCCCCCCTTCCAGTCCGGACACTTTCCCCCCCTTCCAGTCCGGACACTTTCCCCTCTTCCAGTCCGGACACTTTTCCCCCCTTCCAGTCCGGAGACTTTCACCCCCTTCCAGTCCGGAGACTTTCCCCCCCTTCCAGTCCGGACACTTTCCCCCCCTTCCAGTCCGGACACTTTCCCCCCCGCTTCCAGTCCGGACACTTTTCCCCCCTTCCAGTCCGGACACTTTTCCCCCCTTCCAGTCCGGACACTTTTCCCCCCTTCCAGTCCGGACACTTTTCCCCCCTTCCAGTCCGGACACTTTCCCCCCCTTCCAGTCCGGACACTTTCCCCCCCTTCCAGTCCGGACACTTTCCCCCCCCCTTCCAGTCCGGACACTTTCCCCCCCCCTTCCAGTCCGGACACTTTCCCCCCCTTCCAGTCCGGACACTTTCCCCCCCTTCCAGTCCGGACACTTTCCCCCCCTTCCAGTCCGGACACTCCCCCCCCCCTTCCAATCCAGGCCAATTTTCAGCTTCCAGCGCTGTCACATTTTGAATGACAATTGCGCGGTCATGCAACACTGTACCCATATGAATTTTTTTGAGACAAATGAAACTTTATATTGGTGGTATTTTATTCACTGCTGGGATTTTTTTTTTTTTTGCTATGTAAATGATAAAGTCCAAACATTTTGAAAGAAAGTTTTTCTTATAAGATTTAGCAAATAAATAATCATTCTTCATAAATCTTGGCCAAAATTTATTCCATTATCTTTTTAGTAAAAAAAAAAAAAAATAACCCAAATTAGTTTATAATCAAAAATTATAATTTTTAAAAAAAGTTTTACTTTTTTTTTTTATATTATTGGTTTTTTTTTTTAACATACGGTCACCCTAGCAGTACAGTGCCACTGTACTACTTTTGGGGGGTGATGAAGATTTTTTTTTTTTTTTTGCACTAATTGCTTTTACACCCATAAAGGCTGTAAAAGCAATCATTTCTCCTCTCTGGCTGCATTCTTGCAGCCATTGAGAAATACTGTGAGCTGTGATTGGTCACAACTTGTCACATGGTACAAGGCTGTTGTGAATACCATGTGAGCTCTGTGATCATTCACAGATTTCACACGTAGTAAGCAATGGTGTCAGAAGTGACATCATTGCTTACTACTCTTCATGTGATCACTGATTGGCCAATCAGTGATCACTTGAGCTGGACCTCACTTAGAGGTCCCGTACAACGATTGGTGTTTTGCTGTGTCCTCCGCACACAGCGGGCACCGGATCGTGGTACTGCGTGCTCCCAGGGAGCGTGCACAAGCAGGGGGCGGGGAGGACGTTTATAAATGGCCACCCACCCCTGCACTGCCACCGTCTGGCTGTTTAAATACATGGGCCAGACGGGAAGTGATTAAGTAAGGTCATATAATGCTTGTGTCCCTTTAAATGGGCCAAAGTATGGAAGGGGTGGTATCTTGCTGTTTGGGGTCCTCCTCCAATCGATGGGCTCTCCTTCCATGGTGGTTGATATAGAAGAATAGATCAAATCATAGTGTATTATCCTTTTAAAACCGTTTTATTAATAAAAAGTAATGCACTCACCTATACTCCATATATTAACCGCTTTGTGCACAAAATATGTCCTCCCAAATTTTTTTCCAGTGGTCAAAATCCTAAAATTACCAGCTGGTGTCAGTATGGAACCATCGAGCGTCGTGATGTCAAAGCCCCTCCCCTACGTGTTACGCCACCGGTCACGTGGCTTCATCACGGGGAATCTTTCCCAGCAGGCCATATCCCTGTGCGATCCCACAGCTATCTAGCAGTTGGGTGCATGGAGGTGAGGGACAACAAGTAATGAAGGTCCACCATCCAGAAATAACATCGTTTCCCAAAAAGCTCAGTTTGGAACACGGGCAAGATCATACAGTGATACTGGCCATACGTTTCTAGGCCGTATACACACTCGAGCATAGCGAATATAAGCCGTTTTCGTGTGCTTATGTGCACTTTTTTGTGCAATTTTGCACGGTTTCATACAGCGCTTATAGGTGTTTTTTGAGCTTTGGCGCTTTTTTTTTTTATTAGCTAATATAGAAAAATATCATCTGTTGCATCACATGTTGCTGGGGTTTTCAGCTTTTCCATCAGCTTATATTTCTTTTTTATTATTATTCTTTTTTTTTTTTTTTTGTTAGGGCAAGCAGTTAGAGTTAAGGTTAACCGCATGCCGCCCAGTCACTGTACATATACGGCGGCAGGGCGGCACTCACAGGCAAAACCACGTTTTAAGACGTGTGTTTTGTAAACAAATAGGGGGAGCGCGCCGCCGCCCTATCTGTCCCGCCGATCACCGCCGCAGATGTGAGTCGCCGGGTCACAGCCATTCCTTAGCGGCTGTGTCCCGGCGATCGTCGGCAAACAGTGACAGAGAGCACAGCTGCAGTAGCTGTGCTGTCTGTCACTTCCCTGTCAGCTCGAGGATGAGCTGATCGACAAAGAAGAGTTTCTCTCTCTCGATCAGCCTTGTCCCGCCCAGTACACACCCCGCCCCCTAGTAAAACACTCCCCTCACTCCTATAACCCTTCCCTGCAAAATAAAGTTAACCCTTCCTCCCCATTGCCATTAGTACAGTGTCAGTGTTTTTTTTTTTTTTTGCACTGATCACTGTATTAGTGTTTTTGGGGATGTCAGTGACCCCAAGTCAGTACCCCGCAATGTCAAAATGTCCGCCGCAGTCCCTCCATAAGTCGCTGGTCGCTGCCATAAGTCGCTGATTGCTGCCATTATTCGCTGATCGCCGCCATTATTAGTATAAAAAAAAACCCTAAAAATCCCAGTATCCTTCCCGCCATTTGTAAACGCTATAACTTTCACGTAAACCAATTAATTTACACGTATTGGGTTTTTTTTTTAGCAAAGACATGTCACAGAATGCATTTTGGCAAAAATTTATGACTAAATTTGATTTTTGCATTTTTTTTTTACTGGACATGTTTTATAGCAAAAAGTCCAAAATATTGTTTTTTTTTCCTCAAAATTTCAGCCTTTTTTTATAGCGCAAAAAATAAAAACCGCACAGGCGATCAAATACCACCGAAAGAAAGCTCAATTTGTGGGGAAAAAAAGATGTAAATTTAATTTATGTACTGTATTGCATGACCGCGCAATTGTCCGTTAAACTAGTGCAGAGCTGTATAGCAGAAAAATGGCGTAAATTGTAGTATTTATACCATAGTTTGTAGACGCTATAACTTCACACAAAGCAATCAATATACACTTTTTTACCAAAAACATGGAGCAGAATACATTTTGGCCTAAATTTATAACCAACTTTGAGTTTACTATATATTTTTTATAGCTGAAAGTAAAAAATATTGTTTTTCTTCAAAATTTTTGGCCTTTTTTTGTTTATAGCGTGAAAAATAAAAAGCGCACAGGTGATCAAATACCACTGAAAGAAAGCTCTATTTGTGTGAAAAAAAGGACGTAAATTTTGTTTTGGGTGCAGCATTGCATGACCGCGCAATTATCAGTTGAAGTAGTGCAGGGCCGAGTAGCAAAAAGAGGCGTGGTCATTAAGGGGGGTAAATCCTCTGGAGGTCAAGTGGTTAAGTTGTAGTACTGAAATAAATGAACTTTTGCACGATATTCTAATGTTTTGAGTTTCACCTGTGTGTGTATGTATATAATTATTACTATTCATTCTATATATATATAATTATAATGTATTTTTATATCTATATATATAAAATGAATAATTGTGTGTGTGTATATGTGTATATATATATATGTATATGTGTATATGTATATGTGTATATATATGTATATATATATGTATATGTGTATGTGTATATATATGTGTGTATATAAATAATAATTACCCAATCCTAAAAAATAAATAAATATAAATAAAATTAAATATAATTTTATTATTTTATTTATATTTATTTATTTTTTAGGATTGGGTAATTATTATTTTATTATTACATATTATTGATTTATTTTATTTTATGTTGATTTTTATTTATTTGTGTAATTATTTTATTTATTTTACATTTATTTATTCATATATTACGATATATTTTTTTTTTTATATTTTCATTTGAGCAGAAAATTGCGCATAAAATACGTGCAACACGCGCGTTTCCATTCATTTCTAAGGGAATAAAAACAAACCAAAAATTAGCAAATCTACCCAATCTCAGCAACAAAGAAAACAGAAAACTCCAGAGCTTCAGGCGACAACTATCTCCATTGAAAATAATTGATTTTTTTTTCCTCAGGCTACAAAATGCTCAGATGTGGATGGGGCCTCACTGGTATATAGAAAGCCGTTTCGCTTTAGAGTCAAGAAAACTTTTTTTTGTGTGTGATTTCCTTTATTCATTTCTTTATCCCTTACCCATGTCCATTTCGAAAAAAGAATTCTGATAAAATCTGAACAGAAATATATCAACTTTTATTCAATTCAAGAAAACATTGCACCAGAGAGGCCAACAATGCAGCACTTGAACCATTAGAAAGTGATCCGATCCGATCCTTGCTTCTGGGTGGTAGAGAATTTTTTTTGTATTTTTTATTTTTTTATTTAATAGAATACAATGATCGTTAATCCTGTATACTCCAGAATAAGAAGACAGATATATAAAGAAACATTTTAGTTTGGCAATCCACATAAAGTCATGAACTTGTCACAATGATAGTGCAAATGAAGAAAATCAAGAAATGGCACTTGTCCTTGTCCCCTCCAGTCCCCCGACCTCACCGTGACACCATGACACCAATACGACGCCGAGCAGGAACAAAACCTTCCAGAATTGGATCTCATAGACCAGGATTGGGCTCTTTAGATACTTTGAACTCATATTTGGCATGTTAGTTCCTCTAAGAAATGAATAAACGTCTGCAGGGAACGAATGTAAACCTCAAACTCCTCTGCAATGTGCAGGATGTAGTTATTATTGATAGTCTGTGGAGGCATCAAACCGTGCAGGACGGGGAGCCGACCGAAGATTGATTCCAAACTGTAATCGGAAGAGTGAGACAGAATTCCTAAAGAAACATTTAGAGCAGTGGTCTGCAAACTGCAGCCCAGGGGCCAGATGTGGCCCTTTGGTAGTCTTGATTCGGCACTTTGGGTACTAGTCCTCCCACCAATATGAGGCACTATTTTTCCCACTGACACCAATGATGGGGCACTATTCCTCCCACTGACACCAACGATGGGGCACTATTCCTCCCACTGACACCAACGATGGGGCACTATTCCTCCCACTGACACCAACGATGGGGCACTATTCCTCCCACTGATACCAACGATGGGGCACTATTCCTCCCACTGACACCAACGATGGGGCACTATTCCTCCCACTGACACCAACGATGGGGCACTTTTCCTCCCACTGACACCAACGATGGGGCACTATTCCTCCCACTGACACCAACGATGGGGCACTATTCCTCCCACTGACACCAACGATGGGGCACTTTTCCTCCCACTGACACCAACGGTGGGGCACTTTTCCTCCCACTGACACCAACGGTGGGGCACTATTCCTTCCACTGACACCAACGATGGGGCACTTTTCCTCCCACTGACACCAACGATGGGGCACTATTCCTCCCACTGACACCAACGATGGGGCACTTTTCCTCCCACTGACACCAACGATGGGGCACTTTTCCTCCCACTGACACCAACGGTGGGGCACTATTCCTTCCACTGACACCAACGATGGGGCACTTTTCCTCCCACTGACACCAACGATGGGGCACTATTCCTCCCACTGACACCAACGATGGGGCACTTTTCCTCCCACTGACACCAACGATGGGGCACTATTCCTCCCACTGACACCAACGATGGGGTCTGCAAACTGCAGCCCAGGGGCCAGATGTGGCCCTTTGGTTGACTTGATCCGGCACTTTGGGTACTAGTCCTCCCACCAATATGAGGCACTATTTTTCTTACTGACACCAATGATGGGGCACTATTCCTCCCACTGACACCAACGATGGGCCACTATTCCTCCCACTGACACCAACGATGGGCCACTATTCCTCCCACACACACCTATGATGGGGCACTATTCCTCCCGCTGACACCAATGATGGGGCACTATTCCTCCCGCTGACACCAATGATGAAGCACTATTCCTGCCACTGACACCAATGATGGGACACTATTCCTCCCGCTGACACCAATGATGGGGCACTATTCCTCCCGCTGACACCAATGATGGGGCACTATTCCTCCCAGTGATACCAAAGATGGGGCACTATTCCTCCCACTGACACCAAAGATGGGGCACTATTCCTCCCACTGACACCAATGATGGGGCATTATTCCTCCCACTGACACCTATGATGGGGCACTATTCCTCCCACTGACACCAATGATGGGGCAGTATTCCTCCCACTGATACCAATGATGGGGCACTATTCCTCCCACTGACACCAATGATGGGGCACTATTCCTCCCACTGACACCAATGATGGGGCACTATTCCTCCCACTGACACCAATGATGGGGCATTATTCCTCCCACTGATACCAATGATGGGGCACTATTCCTCCCACTGACACCAATGATGGGGCACTATTCCTCCCACTGACACCAATGATGGGGCACTATTCCTCCCACTGACACCAATGATGGGGCACTATTGCTCCCACTGACACCAACGATGGGGCACTATTCCTCCCACTGATACCAATGATGGGGCACAATTCCTCCCACTGACACCAATGATGGGGCACTATTCCTCCCACTGATACCAATGATGGGGCACTATTCCTCCCACTGACAACAATGATGGGGCACTATTCCTCCCACTGATACCAATGATGGGGCACTATTCCTCCCACTGATACCAATGATGGGGCACTGTTCCTTTTCCTACTGACCAAAGGCTGTATGTAATTTATTTACTCCCTCTGACCACCAAGCCTAAGGTATTGTTTACTCCCATGGAATCTGGGATATTTTCTGTCCCCACAGGTCACAGTCTGGACCCCCTAAAGTCTGAAGGACAATAGACCAGTCCTTTGTTTGGAAGGTTTGGAGACCCCTGGTCTGGAGACAGTGATATCAGCCTGGAGGGGTACAGTGATACACAAGGCTGGACAAGGGGCTCAAACTTTTAAAGTCTAACTCCACTTTTATTGTTCCTTTAGATAGTTTGGGCCGGACTCCAGCCAATCATGGCAGACGTGGGTCACCAGGACCAGACGTAGGGGAAATTTCCCCAGTGGGGACACAGAAAGCAATAATATACAGATCGATATTCTTAGAAGATGCCCTCACCTTTTTTAAAATTACATTAAATTAATTTCAGTTTACCTGCCAAAGGTTTTGTAGTATTGTCAAGCCAGGCCTAAAATTCAGGCAAATGTAAAATATATAGACACAGCGCCAATAAATTATATAAAGCTGCAAACCTAACCAAAGAAAAGGTACGTGACAAAAAATATATAAAGGAATGCGCTGCATACCAAATCACATGAAAATGCAGATAAATACATAAATAAAATAAAAAATATATTTATAAATGTCCGTAATTCATATATAAATCCAAACACCAATATAAGTGAATAAAAAATCTCTTAAAAAATAAAAAAAAATCTAAAATTCAGGCACCCCTGCCACACAGTACAATATGGCTTGGTCTCCAAATTCCCCCCCTAGACATCTAATTAGGCACCCCATCGCTTGATCACTCTTTTCTCTACTGCACTTAAGAAATATGGCTTGGTAACTTACCTGCACAGGGCCAATCAGCACTGTCCAGAGGTCAGGGGTTCTGCATCCTCCTAGAGCAGAAAGAAAACTCCTACAAGCTTTAACCAGTTTATCTGCTCACTATATCTGGTCTCCCCGAACCCTGCATTCATTATATCTGCTCTCCCCGGACCCTGCATTCACTATATCCGCACTTCCCGGACCCTGCATTCACTATATCTGCTCTCCCCGGACCCTGCATTCACTATATCCGGTCTCCCCGGACCCTGCATTCACTATATCCGCTCTCCCCGGACCCCGCACTCACTATATCTGGCCTCACCGGACCCCGCATTCACTATATCCGCTCTCCCCGGACCCTGCATTCACTATATCTGGTCTCCCCGGACCCCGCATTCACTATATCCGCTCTCCCCGGACCCCGCATTCACTATATCCGGTCTCCCCGGACCCTGCATTCACTATATCCGCTCTCCCCGGACCCCGCATTCACTATATCCGGTCTCCCCAGACCCCGCATTCACTATATCCGGTCTCCTCGGACCCCGCATTCACTATATCTGGTCTCCCTGGACCCTGCATTCACTATATCCGCTCTCCCAGGACCCTGCATTCACTATATCCGCTCTCCCCGGACCCCGCATTCACTATATCCGCTCTCCCCGGACCCCGCATTCACTATATCCGGTCTCCCAGGACCCTGCATTCACTATATCCGCTCTCCCAGGACCCTGCATTCACTATATCCGCTCTCCCCGGACCCCGCATTCACTATATCCGGTCTCCCATAGTACACACAACATGGAAATTTTATTATTTTAGTAAATATCAACTGCTAAATCCCTTTTCTCATCAGCAGTATATAGCAGTCTTGTGACTTCTATCAGTGTCCTGCTGAGCACTGTTTAATCTTATAGGAGAAGCTTTTATTCTCCTTGTCCTATGAGGCTGCATAACCCATGTGTGGACAGCACTGATTGGCCCTGTGTTGATCACATGCATCCTCCCAAAGAAAAAAAAAAGAAACTCTAGCAATACACACCAAACTGAGCATGTGCAGCTTGCCCCCAAGGCTCTGTTCTATGAGCAGATGGATTGGGGACAGTAGAAGAAGGGTAGGATCAGAGAAGACAAGATCAAACAGCCTTTTTATACAGTGCAGAGGATTAACCCCTTAGGTTCCACAGTGAGTATAACAAGCATGCTTTACTGCATCTACAGACTGATTGTACTGTTGGGGGTTCAGGAACACTTTACCTCTTAGTGTGCCGTTGTTTTCTACAAAGGAGCTGAAGTCCCCTCACCTTGTAGACCCCAACACATTCACCTACAGGAAATGGATTTGGTGGAAGGTGAATATATATACCAGAGGCGGACTGTCCATTTGGAAACTCGGGCACTGCCGGAGGGCCCGGGGTCAGTGAGGGGCCCCATGAGATGCCCCTGGTACCTTTCATAGGCTTTTTTGGGTGTGCTTTGAGTGTGGGCGAGGACACAGGGGCCCCATGATCCCCTATTGCCCGGGAACCCTATGAGTTGTCAGTCCGCCTGATTTTATATATATATATATTTTTTTTTTAATGTGTTTTTTTTTTAACATGGTGGGTCTAGAGCAGGCGTAACCCAAACCATATCCTGCGGGCCACATCTTTCCCACCACAAGATGTTATGGGGGGACCAAAGGTGGACTCTGATGTGATGGGGGGGAACTGATGTGAAAGGGGGGCTCTGATGTGATGGGGGGGACTGATGTGAAGGGGGCTCTGATATGATGGGGGGAACTGATATGAAAGGGAGGCTCTAATGTAATGTGAAAGAGGGGCTCTGATATGATGGGGGGATTGATGTGAAAGGGGGGCTCTGATGTGATGGGGGGACTGATGTGAAAGGGGGGCTCTGATGTCATGGGGGGACCGATGTGAAAGTGGGGCTCTGATATAATGAGGGGACTGATGTGAAAGGGGGGCTCTGATGTCATGGCAGGATTGATGTGATGGTGGGGAGGACTGATGTGAAAGGGGGGCTCTGACGTGATGGGGGGACTGATATTAAAGGGGGGCTCTGACATGATGGGGGGACTGATGTGAAAGGGAGGCTCTGATGTTATGGGGGGACCGATGTGAAAGTGGGGCTCTGATATAATGAGGGGACTGATGTGAAAGGGGGGCTCTGATGTCATGGCAGGATTGATGTGATGGTGGGGAGGACTGATGTGAAAGGGGGGCTCTGACGTGATGGGGGGACTGATATTAAAGGGGGGCTCTGACATGATGGGGGGACTGATGTGAAAGGGGGGCTCTAATGTGATGGGGGGACTGATGTGAAAGGGGGGCTCTGATATGATAGGGGACTGATGTGAAAGGTGGGGCTCTGATGTGATGGGGGACTGATGTGAAAGGAGGGCTCTGATGTGATAAGGGGACTGATGTGAAAGGGGGGCTCTGATGTGATAAGGGGACTGATGTGAAAGGAGGGCTCTGATGTGATAAGGGGACTGATGTGAAAGGGGGGCTCTGATATGATGGGGGAGAAACTGATGTGATGAGGGAGGCTCTGATATGATGGAGGGGACTGATGTCAAAGGGGGGCTCTGATGTGATGGGGGGAATGTTGTGAAAGAGGGCTCTTATATGGTCGGGGGGCTGATGTGAAAGGGGGCCTCTGATATGATGGAGGAAATGATTTGAAAGGGGGGCTCTGATGTCATGGTGGGATTGATGTGATGGTAGGGAGGACTGATGTGAAAGGGGGGCTCTGATGTGATGGGGGGACTGACGTGAAGGGGGGCTCTGATATAATAGAGGAAATGATTTGAAAGGGGGGCTCTGATGTCATGGCGGGATTGATGTGAAATTGGGGAGGACTGATGTGAAAGGGGGGCTCTGATATGATGGGGGGACTGATGTAAAAGGGGTAGCTCTGATGTCATGGGGGAACCAATGTGAAAGGGGGTCCCTGATGTGATGTTGTGACTGATGTGAAAGGGGGCGCTGATGTAATGGGGGGCTCTGATGTGATGAGGGGACTGGTTTGAAAGGGGGGCTCTGATGTGATGGGGGAAACAGATGTGAAAGTGGGGCTCTGATATGATGGGGGGACTGATGTAAAAGGGGGGCTGTGATATGATGGGGGGCCTGATGTAAAAGGGGGGCTCTGATGTGATGGGGGGACTTATGTAAAAGGGGGGCTCTGATGTGATGGGGGGACTGATGTAAAAGGGGGGCTCTGTTGTGATCAGGGAAACAGATGTGAAAGGCGGAGCTGATGTAACAGGGGGGCTCTGATGTGAAAGGGGGGGCTCTGATGTGATGGAGGGACTGATGTGAAAGAGGGGCTCTGGTGTGATGGGGGAGGACTGATGTGAAAGGGGGGCTCTGATGTGATGGGGGTACTGATGTGAAAGGGGGGCTCTAATGTGATGGAGGGACTGATGTGAAACAGGGGCTCTGGTGTGATGGGGGGGACTGATGTGAAAGGGGGCTCGGATATGATGGTGGGACTGATGTGAAAAGGGGGCTCTGGTGTGATGGGGGGGACTGATGTGAAAGGGGGGCTCAGATATGATGGGGGGGGGCTAATGTGAAAGGAGGGTTCTGATGTCATGGGGAGGACTGATGTGAAAGGGGGACTCTGTGATGAGGGGACTCATGTGAAAGGGGGTCTCTGAGGTGATGGGTGAAACTGATGTGAAAGAGAGGCTCTGAAATGATGGGGGGACTGCTGTGAAAGGGGGGCTCTGATGTGATGGGGGGACTGATGTGAAAGGGGGGCTCTGATATGATGGGGGGGACTGATGTGAAAGGGGGGCTCTAATGTGATGGAAGGACTTATGTAAAAGGGGGGCTCTGATATGATAGGGGGACTGCTGTGAAAGGGGGTCTCTGATATAATGGGGGGCTGATGTAAAAGGGGGGCTCTGATGTCATGGGGGGGTACTGATGTGATGGGGAGGGACTAATGTGAAAGGGGGACTCTGATGTGATGCAGTGACTGATGTAGAAGGGGGGACTGATGTGAAAGGGGGGGGGGGGCTCTGATGTAATTGGGGGACATCAGATGTTAAGTTGTTTCTTGGCGTATGTTCATTCATCCTTTAGAATTCTTTCAGGCTGGCCAATGTGTGTAAAGTGAGCGATGTGGCTATTTTACATTTGGGACCCCTGATGTGAGAAGATACATGGACCTCCTATTTGGATACATGTTCCTCTTTTAACCCCTTCCCTCTGCACCTCCCGGCCCTTTAAGAGTTTCAGAAGCTGGGAGGCGGGGTTTAGGGATCATGTGACCGCCGTGACACGTGGCCAAACCGGAATACCAAACCCATGAAGGAACTGACCAATACCTAGAAAACCTTTGGCAGATAAAAGGTTAACCTGTCACGTAATATTTAGGGTCTTCTATTGCATCTTTGTCTTCTAACATACATCTTTTTTTTTTTCTCAATACATACGACATATAGAGCTTTCTATAAAAATAAAGACAACAAGTGCTATGTGTCCTTCACTCAGTGTTATGTCTAGAGAGACATTCACCTAAGGCAGTGGTCTTCAAACTGTGGCCCTGTGGCCGGATGCGGTTGGCACTGACACCAACAATGCGGCACAATTCCTGCCACTCACACCAAAATATGGGGTACTATTCCTTCCACTGACACCAACGGTGGGGCATAATTCCTGCCACTGACAACAAATATGGGGCACTATTCTCCCACTGACACCAACTATTTCTCCTTCTAATACCAAAGATCAGGCATTGTTTTCTCCCACTGGGCACAGTCTGGCCCCCCTAAAGTCTGAAGGACAATAAATTGGCCCTTTCTTTAGAAAGTTTGGAGACCCCTGATCAAAGGGATAAGATGAGGATAGGTGGTTCAGCAGGTAGACGTTTCAAGTCGACAGCACTCGTCTCTAACTAAACTAGAACTGGACACGTTATACTAGGAAGGGCACATTAAAGTCAACCTTTCACAGGAGGTGAGGCTACAGTAGACAAAAAACACCATCAGCATCACTTTCATTCCTCTACTCTTGGCAGGGTTGAGAGGAAGAAGCTAGAGGATACCAATCAAGCCTTCAATTTTCTTCTGCCATGGGCTTCAATAAGTTCCCAGGCCAGCTGAGAGGTCTAATGCCAAGTCTACCCCCACATGTTCCTCTAGGGCAGGGGTGGGCAACTGTGGCCCTCCAGCTGTTGGTGAACTACACGTCCCATCATCCACCCATGGGTATCCGTCCATATAGCTAACTCAAACCCATATTATAATGATAGATGTTTTTGGGGCTGTGGCCAGCGCAGGGATGAGATCCACACTTGGTGGTCCTGCCCCCCACTTGGTGGGCTGCCTTTGGGAGTCATGCTTGTAACTGTCAGTTTTGCAATGCCTCATGGGACTTGATGTTCTACAACAGCTGGAGGGCCACAGTTGCCCACCCCTGCTCTAGGGCAAGTCCAGCATCTCCCTCTTAGGACACCCTCTCTTTCCTTGTTTATTCCCCCTTTCTAACTGGAAGTCCACAGTGCAGTCCAAGTCACAACTCTTTCCCATTGCTCTACATCAGTGATTGCCAACTGTGGTAGATGTACCAAAGAACCCATTTGGTTGTCTGTAAAGGTTCTCATTTATCACTTTCAGCCTGTTCTTGGACAATCAATAAATGCCTTCACACATTTCATGGTGATCGGGTTAAGGTGTCTGTTGGGGTATCTACATGAAACTCATTAAAACTGAAAAAGTAGCTTGGAGAAGTTACGAAACATCTTCCACACTGCAGAAGTCTAGCTGAATGTGACTAGATACTACTAGGTATTGCAGGACCCGGATAAATGATAACCCTCACAGACACCCAAACAGGTACTTTGTTTTCTGCATTTTGGGGAGACATTCCAGCAGATGTTTACTCCAGTCACAAACATCTGGTAGTCCAGCTGGCAATGGGCCATCTACTCAGACCTCATTCACACTAGTGGAGCTCTAGGACCTCCTATGAGCTACTCTCCAGTCTGACCAACTTCTGTATACTGTGTCTGCCCACTAAAAGCTTCTGTTACTTTTATACCATGATAAGGGGTGCATACTTCTTGTCTTCCTACATCAAAACTTTGGCTTTAATACACTGAAAATCTCCTGGAGACCAACTCTTCAAGACTACACAAAGAAAAAAAACTGCAGATGGGAACATGGCTGCTTCCTAAGAGCTCTGCCCTGTGAGGCCCTTTAGACAACTTAGATCATCCCAACTTTGCTCGTGGCAACCTCCCCGCTGATGTTCATGTCCATCCAAGCACATGCTGCATACATACACTGCATAGGTACGAAGGCAATCAGTTTTTATAATGTCATTCAAAGGTTAAAAGTTGCAATTAACAAAATATTTTTAAAGCTGTTTTTTGGTATTAATAGACTACAGCAGGTTCAGGATTTCTGCCGCAGATCTTGAGCAAACAAAAGATTTCTATCTTGAAGTGAACCTGTCCTTGCCATTAATCCAGCCATAGGAGTGCCTGAAATCTCAGGCCGATGTAAGATGTCAGTTAAAAACTTTTTGATAGTGGAAAGACCAGCCCTCCCCTCCCCTCCCACCTTTCATATGTTCCTTTTGGCTCATCACTATGGCAAAGTTGACATCCATTAGCATGTGGTTTGGTAGATCACCAACACTGAAGGGGTGCACATTAAAACTATGTGGACACCTGAACATCACACCTAACCATTTGGTCAAAAATACCATAAAAGTGAACCCCCCCCAACGATGGAGTTGAGAATTTTCGAGTAAAGGGTACTGCATACAAAGAAATGTTCAACAATTGTCTTACCACAATGTGCTATCTTCTATTAACAGTGTGTGAGCATGTCTGTGCCACTGTGCACAAAGCCAGGTCCACGGTTTGACCAGTTTGGTGTGGAGGAACTAAACTGTCCTGCACAGAACCCTGACCTCAACCCTACTGAACACAGAGCCCTGACCTCAACCCTACCGAACACAGAGCCCTGACCTCAACCCTACCGAACACAGAGCCCTGACCTCAACCCTACCGAACACAGAACCCTGACCTCAACCCTACCGAACACAGAACCCTGACCTCAACCCTACCGAACACAGAGCCCTGACCTCAACCCTACCGAACACAGAACCCTGACCTCAACCGTACCGAACACAGAACCCTGACCTCAACCGTACCAAACACAGAACCCTGACCTCAACCCTACCGAACACAGAGCCCTGACCTCAACCCTACCGAACACAGAGCCCTGACAACCCTACCGAACACAGAGCCCTGACCTCAACCCTACCGAACACAGAGCCCTGACCTCAACCCTACCGAACACAGAGCCCTGACCTCAACCCTACCGAACACAGAGCCGTGACCTCAACCCTACCGAACACAGAGCCCTGACCTCAACCCTACCGAACACAGAGCCCTGACCTCAACCCTACCAAACACAGAGCCCTGACTTCAGTCCTACGGAACACAGACCCCTGACCTCAGCCCCACGGAACACAGAGCCCTGACCTCAACCCTACCGAACACAGAGCTCTGACCTCAACCTTACCGAATACAAAGCCCTGACCTCAACCCTACCGAACACAGAGCCTTGACCTCAACCCTACTGAACAAAGAGCCCTGACCTCAACCCTACTGAACACAGAGCCCTGACTTCAATTCTACCGAATACGCTCACCAACCTCACTGTCCAGCATTGGTACCTGACCTTCCAAATGCTCCTTTTGGTTTAATGGGCACATTCCCACAGACACACTTTAAAATCATGTGGAAAGCATTCCCTATAGAGTGGAGGCTGTTAAAGCCGCAAAGAAGAGGAGGTAATGGGATATCCAGTAAGTTTATATACTGTATGATAGTCAGGTGTCCACAAACCTTTGCCCATATACCGAACACGCAGGCACACGTTGCTCTTGCGGCTTGTTCGGTGCCATATTGCGCTGACTTTTTTTTTTCTTTTTTTTTAAATAGAAAATCTGAGTAACACCATCACTCATCCATGCATAAAGGGATGCAAGCGTTGCAGCTTTTGCCACTACAACACTGCGACTGCTCAGGTAATGATAATGAGCATACCTTTCCATTTAGGACATGGTGAAACAAAGAGCCTTTAGAACAGAGAAAGGTAAAAAGCAGCACAAATGTTTGCTAAAATCCTTACAATTCACATAGCTCACCTAGCTGTAACTGAATTTTTATTCTAACAAACGTGGAGTCACTCTTACTTTGAAATTTTGGTTTAGGAGGACTAGAGCGATTCTACCATATGAAAGTTGCTATATTGGAGGGTCTTGGGAGTATAGGATGTAGCTTACACCCATCATGGTGTTCTCTATCTTTTGCTGTCCTTAACTAAGTACCATACACTTGCTTCTTAAAGCAACCCTGTCACCTTTCTCATTCAAGACAGACTGACAGAGCGCATTTAGAGCTCACCCCAGACCACCATAAACATGTCTTCCCAGCACTCCCTGGATGCTCCTTCCTCCATTGCAAACAACGCAAAATACCTGGTGGTAGCCTGTGTTGGCACTCTCTTTGGCCCATTACTTTTGGAGTTCTATTCATTCCTCAACTTCCAGATTGGGTATGCTTACTGTTGAATCATGTGACCTCTTACTTGAGGACAATATGTCCCACAATCCCTTGTTCTCAACCCATAAAATGCATGCTTGTCCACTGTAATACTATGATATGACCTTCTGCGTGCTTGTGCCCAGCCCATAATATGCAGGCATGCCCACTATAATGCAAACCAGGTGGCCTCCTGTGTCCTTGTGCCCAGCCCAAAAATCGCATGGCCTCCCACTGTAATATAACCAGGTGGCCTCCTGTGTCCTTGTGCCCAGCTCATAAATCACATGGCCTCCCACTGTAATATAATCAGTTGGCCTCCTGTGTCTTGGTGCTTATCCCATAAATCACATGACCTCCCACTGTAATATAACCAGTTGGCCTCCTGTGTCCTTGTGCCCAGCCCATAAATCACATGGCCTCCCACTGTAATATAACCAGTTGGCCTCCTGTGTCCTTGTGCCCAGCCCATAAATTGCATGGCCTCTCACTGTAATATAACCAGGTGGCCTCCTGTGTCCTTGTTCCCAGCCCTTAAATTGCATGGCCTCCCACTGTAATATAACCAGGTGGCCTCCTGTGTCCTTGTTCCCAGCCCTTAAATCGCATGGCCTCCCACTGTAATATAACCAGGTGGCCTCCTGTGTACTTGTTCCCAGCCCATAAATCGCATGGCCTCCCACTGTAATATAACCAGGTGGCCTCCTGTATCCTTGTGCCCAGCTCATAAATCGCATGGCCTCCCACTGTAATATAACCAGGTGGCCTCCTGCGTACTTGTTCCCAGCCAATAAATCACATGGCCTCCCACTGTATAATAATCAGATGGCCTCCTGGTTCTTGGAGCTCAGCCCATAAATCACATGGCCTCCCACTGTTATATAACCAGGTGGCCTCCTGTGTCCTTGTGCCCAGCCCATAAATTGCATGGCCTCCCACTGTAATATAATCAGGTAGCCTCCTGGGTCTTGGCGCTCAGCCCATAAATCACATGGCCTCCCACTGTAATATAATCAGGTGGCCTCCTGGTTCTTGTGCCCAGCCCATAAATGGCATGGCCTCCCACTGTAATATAACCAGGTGGCCTCCTGTGTATTTGTTCCCAGCCCATAAATCACATGGCCTCCCACTGTAATATAACCAGGTGGCCTCCTGTGTCCTTGTGCCCAGCTCATAAATCACATGGCCTCCCACTGTAATATAACCAGGTGGCCTCCTGTGTCCTTGTGCCCAGCCCATAAATCACATGGCCTCCCACTGTAATATAACCAGGTGGCCTCCTGGTTCTTGGTGCTCAACCCATAAATGGCATGGCCTCCCACTGCAATATAATCAGGTGGCCTCCTGGTTCTTGGTGCTCAGCCCATACTGCACGTGTGCCGATCTAATAGGACTTCAGCAAGTCTATCCTCTCAAACCCACCATAGTCATGGCTGGGAGCATACCAGGAGCATGCACACTACAGTGGTTCCAGACACGCACAGGCACAAGCTGCAGAGGCGGCAGCAACAATTGAAGAACATTAAGTATGGTGCTACATATACATTTTGTCTTTCTTTAGCAAGGGCTTAATAACATTTCAGGTCTCCTTCCAGGGTTGTAAAACCTAAAGAGAAAGCCAGTTTAAATAAAACAGATCTATAAATGACATTTACAGACATTGATGACATAACTACAGGTACTTTGTAACCAATATGATGTTTGACACAACATTACTATTGTAGGGACAATATTTTCCTGCGCACCCTTCTCCTCCCTTCTGTGTGCAAGATGCTGCTGACGGCCTTTTCAGAGCCGGACATGGCACTCGGCTAGACAAATGTTAAAGCAGTTTAAAATATATGAAGTCCCATCTGAGTAGGGGACATTTACGCTTGCTACAACGAAAACTCAAGGAAAATTTTTCTAGGTACATCTATAAAGGGTGGTTGTACTTGGCAAGTATGGTATGGCATTCAGATGATGCTTGATCATTGTTAAGGAGCATAACGCGTACTAAGAAATAATCCCCCACAGCCAGGGGCGGACTGACCATTGGGGAACTCGGGCACTGCCCGAAGTCAGTAGGGGGCCCCATGAAATATCCCTGGTACCTTTCATAGGCTTTTTTGGGTGTGGGTTGAATGTGGGCGAGGACACATGGGCCCCACGATCCCCTATTGCCCGGGGGCCCCATGAGATGTCAGTCCGACCCTGCCCACAGCTCTACAACTTTAGAAGTACCACCAGCCTAAACCATGGACACCGGACAGGACAAGTCCATGGATTCATGCTGTATACACCACTTTCTGACCCTTGCCACCTGCACGTTGTGTTGGAACCTTGGTATGGTCAGTCCAAGCTGGGCTTCTCCAGTCTTTACTGATTTAGTTCTGGTTGCCCTGTTCCTGCTTTTGGCTGATTTTCCTATTCTTAGCTGGCATGAATTGACCTGTCCCCATCTTTTATGGCCCCTCCTCTTTGAGGATCCATGTGTTGAGCATTCAGACTTGGCCAGGGCTATGTGTGATGGGACCCCACAGCAGACTCATAAAAGCAGAACTTCAGTCACACTAAAGATAAAAATGAATTGGCAAATAGAATAACTTTGCTGAGATACTCAGCTTCAGCTCAGATTTCCCCTACGAATATGTTTTTTTTTCTTCCATTGGATGTCCTTAGTCTGATGGCCATTATCCTTCAACCCACTTCTTCTGTGCCTATGTCATCTTGGATCCACCCCAAGCCTGTGACCGGACCCCATAGCAGACTCATAAAAACAGAACTTCAGTCACACTAAAGATAAAAATGAATTGGCAAATAGAATAACTTTGCTGAAATACGCAGCTTCAGCTCAGATTTCCCCTACGGTTATTTTTTTTTCTACCATTGTATGCCCTTAGTCTGATGGCCATTATCCTTCAACCCACTTCCTCTGTGCCTATGTCATCTTGGATCCACCCCAAGCCTGTGACTGGACAAATGAAAGGAGAAGCCGCGCAGTGATGAGCTGACCTCGCTGTCACTTTGTTTTCCCCTCCTATCAGCATGCCTTCTATCAGCACATGAACTGATTGGCTCCTTGGGCAAGAGGCTGATACCAGGTCAAATTCAGGTACTTACACTGCTTGCATTTTAAAAATGCATTTAATGATGCATTAATGATTACAGAGCTGCAATTATGTGTGTGTCTTTCATGTCTGCCTAGAGTTCAGCTTTAAGGGCACCCCTGCCTCTCTAATCTCCATCTCAAAGACAATCCCTCTAATGACCAAGAATAGTAACTGCTTCCAAGGCAATCTTCTAGAGGATTCAAAATGATATATACTCTTTTCTTGCCAAGTGCAATTGCTACCTCCATACAACGCTGTGTAGCCAAACAGTTCTGGGCCCCATAGTAGTTGCATGGTCTGCTATGGACATAGTTACATACTTGAATGTGGCCTTCTGAACAGCAGTGCTGCAATATGCGGTTGTTGGTGCAACTCTAGACTTCTTGCCAGCTTAACCCCATCCCGGTGTTCTCCTCTTTCCTCTCTCACTAACAGAACTACTGCCTGACGGACGCTTTCTTCACCACTCCATGTAAACTCTGGACACCACAGTGCCTGAAACCTCAGCTAAGATGAGTTTCTCTTAGTTTCTCAGTTTTTCTTTTTTCACAGTTGCTAAGATGCCTCTGCCCATTATAACCATTCTTCGATCAAGGATAGTTAGATCACACGCCTACAACTTTTGGTAGAACAAATGAACCTCTTGACCATCCATTGAGCTTCTAGGCGTACTTAATAAAGAGGCCAATGAGTCTATGATTATTCATGGCTTTTTCTGTAAATAAACTGATGTTTTGAAGGTTAGTGGTCCTTTCCAACTTCACGAATGGTTCACCATAAAGTGCTAATGTTCTCATCTCTCGCATGGACCCCAAATCTCTGACCAACAGAATACTGTCTGCCATCTATGAGAAATAAGCTGGATAATGAAGAAAAGAGTTATGTTATAGCACCATGTACATACGAAGGCCGCAAAGTTCTTGTAGACAGCTTGACAAAACACTGGATGGATGGATGCATGCTCCATGAAGGCTTCTTGAAGGTTTAGTAAACCGTTTTTCTTGGCTGGTGGCTCCATGAAGATGGAGGCTGTAGCTCTGTGGATACACAGGATTCTTGAGGGTGATACATTGTATTATATAACTGCCAACGAGTCTTATTGCCTTCTGAAAATACATTGTAGCTCAGTCGGGGCACTTTGCACGATGGACAGCTGATGGTCTTCATCCTCTCTATATACTCTACCTCTGAACATAAATTAACTGGAATACCAATTGGCTTCCATTGATGCTCTTTTTTTCTTAAATAATAGCATATATTTATATATTTATCTTTAAAATATTGATATATATTAATATACAGATTTATAAGTATATCTCACGTGACAGAAACACAAAGAATACGATCCACACAGACATTAGGAAAATCTTGGAATCGCCTGCAGTGCTACACATACCGGGAGCGGACCCGTCGGACGCCGCTCAATTTTGGGCTGCTGCAGTGAAGTTACACTGAAAATGTACAATAAAGACTCTGTCTGAGAACCCTGGAGGTTAGTGTTACCCTTTTCGGCGCCAAGGGAGGGGCCCTGTCAGTGGGCGTGTCCCTCTATTGCACTGCTGTAGTCAGATGTTCCAAAGACACTTTCTTGGAAGCAGGTTTTTGGCAATTGGTCTTGGTGGCACTTCCCATGATGAGACGGCACTGTTCAGTCTAGGTGTCGGAGGAGACTTGAGGATCACAAAGTCTATTTCCTATAAAGCGAGATTAGCAGCCTTCCTCCACCTTAATGTGTAGAATCTTTGAGAAGCCCGGCCTCTTCTTAAGAGCCTAAAACACAGAAAAATGTAGTCAGTACATTTGTGAACACTGCCATTCATAATTCTATGTTCTGCCTCTGGAGTTTGGCTAGTTAAAATGTATGTACAGTTGCAAGAAAAAGTATGTGAACCCCTTGGGATTACGTGGAGTTTTGCATGAATTGGGCATAAAATGTGCTCTGAACGTCATCTAAGTCACAACAATAGAAGAACACAGTCTGCTGAACATAATACTACACAAACATTAGATGTTGCCATGGTTTAATTGCACATAACATGTAAACATTCACAGTGCAGGGAGGAAAAAGTATGTGAGGCACTAGCTTAATGACTTCTCCCAGAGCTAATTGGAGCCAGGAGTGAGCCAACCTTGACTTCAATCAGTGTGATGATATTGGATGTGTTGCTGACAGCTGTCCTGCCCTTAAAAAACACACACCTGTTTTGGGTTTACTGGTTTCAAGAAGCACTGTCTGATGTGAACCATGCCTCGCAGAAAAGAGCTCTCAGAAGACCTACGATCAAGAATTGTTGACTTGCATGAAGCTGGAAAGGGTTATAAAAGTATCTCCAAAAGCCTTGATGTTCATGTGTCCACGGTAAGACAGACTGTCTACCAATGGAGAAAGTTTAGCACTGCTGCTACTCTCCCTAGGCGTGGTCGTCCTGTAAAAATGACTGCAAGAGCACAGCGCAGAATGCTGCATGAGGTAAAGAAGAAACCCAGAGTGTCAGCTAAAGACCTACAGAAATCTCTGGCACATACTAACATTTTTGTTGACACATCTACAATAAGGAAAACATGAAACAAGAATGGAGTACATGGGAGGACACCACGGAGGAAGCCATTGCTGTCCAAAAAGAAGATTGCAGCACGTTTGAAGTTTGCAAAAGAGCACCTGGATGTTCCACAGCACTACTGGCAAAATATACTGTGGACAGATGGAACCAAGATTGAGTTGTTTGGGAAGAACACACAACACTATGTGTGGAGAAAAAAAGGTACAGCACACCAACATCAAAACCTCATCCCCACTGTGAAACATGGCGGAGGGAGCATCATGGTTTGGGGCTGCTTTGCTGCCTCAGGGCCTGGACGGATTGTTGTCATTGATGGGAAAATGAATTCCAGAGTTTATCAAGACATTTAGCAGGAAAACGTACGACCATCTGTCCGCCAACTGAAGCTCCGCAGAGGATGGGTGATGCAACAGGACAATGACCCAAAGCATACAAGTAATTCAACAAAACAATGGCTGCAACAGCACAGAATACGCTTTCTGGAGTGGCCCAGTCAGAGTCCTGACCTCAACCTGATTGAAATGCTGTGGCATGACCATAAGAGAGCAATTCACACCAGACATCCCAAGAATATTGCTACACTGAAACAGTTTTGTGAAGAGGAGTGGTCCAAAATGACTCCAGATCGTTGTGCAGGTCTGATCTGCAACTACAGGAAACGTTTGGTTGAGGTTATTGCTGCCAAAGGAGGGTCAACCAGTTATTAAGTCCAAAGGTTCACATACTTTTTCCTCCCTGCACTGTGAATGTTTACATGTTATGTGCAATTAAACCATGGCAACATCTAATGTTTGTGTAGTATTATGTTCAGCAGACTGTGTTCTTATATTGTTGTGACTTAGATGACGTTCAGAGCACATTTTATGCCCAATTCATGCAAAACTCCACGTAATCCCAAGGGGTTCACATACTTTTTCTTGCAACTGTACACACCAACAATGAGCTTCTGTTGCTCCCTTTTGGTCCGTTCAATGCACCATTGAAAGTGTTTTGGTATACTTGTTCTATAAGTGCAAGAAAATACTTGATCCTGCCATAAATCTTGTGAGCTGTTCACTTCCTGCGCTGCATTTTTATCAGATAATGAGAAAAAGTTCCAGCTATCCCTGAGAACTACAGAGCATCTCCCGTTTTTGTGATGTAGAAGAGGAGAGGAGCTAGCCTGTAGTCCTGCTCAAAAGGCACAATACTGTTCTTCCATAGTTCCAGCACATTGAGTTAACATTGTCATGCTAGGACAGAAAGGGATTTACTGGTAGGATAATCTGATAAAAAGCATAAAAAAGGCCTACAAAAGAAAACTGATGCAGCCAGCACATCTGGAGGGCTTTCAAGCTGTATTATAATGGACTCACCATAAAATTATTTTTATTCGGAGTCCATCAAGGGGCACAGAAGCTGTATACTGTTGCGATGTCCATAGCAGTCCAGCTGAGGGGTGGGCCACAGAAACACTGACAGCATGCCCAACAACAAACAGGTAATGCCTGCAACTCAAGGGCCTCCTGAAGGACCAACTCCAGAATCTGACACCAGGTAAGGTAGAATACCCTTTCCAATACGAGAACCTGTCAACATGGCCAGAGGGAGGACACGGAGAATCAAACTGATGCCCAAGCCCAAGATGCTGCTGTTGCTATTAGTTAAGACTAACTCCACATGAAGGGAAGGTTAAACCATGGATCAAGGAAAGCTGAACAACAAGGACCCACCAAAATGGGAGGAACAAATACCAAATTCACAGGTAGGGGAACAAAACAACCCACAACCAGAAAAGGAACTTATGAGGAAGGTCCTATAACAGGGCAGACTAGTAAGGGTAAATAAGAAGACCCCAAGCCATTACTTGACCCCATACAGATCAAAGAGAACTGCAGGTCTATATAGGCAGAACAGCCAATTGTCTCACCACATGGGACTAACCAATTTACAGGGGTTGAACAGAAAACTGGAAACACTACATGATTTGCAGGTGTGAAAGTGATGACATGTTTTACATTAAAAGCAGAAGTGATGTAACATTCTTTTGCTTCCACTGTGTGATGAGACACCTAGCTAACAGGTGGGAAGCCTCACTGTCGTCATTCACTGCGTGCGCTGCTAGTAATACGGGGTCATGTCAGAGCTTACTGAGCTACAAAGAGGGCAAATTGTTGGCACCACTTAGCTGGTGCCTCTGGGACTGAAGTTGCCAATTTATTTGCCATGTTGTGAGGTACAAGATCGAAGGTTGTGACGATGTATACAGTTTTCGGGAAAATGTCGTCTGAGAAATAAGCGCGGTCGACATGGTCAAACTGACCGAATGAAACAAAAAGGACATTGCAAAGGATTGTGACCTGGAATAAGAAAACAACTGCTGCAACTGCAGAGCTCCATCTCTGTCTTCACGGGACTGAAATTGAGTTCTTTTGAAGCAGTTGTTTTCTTTTTCCACATTCAGGGATCTAATCCCCGTAGATCTCTAAATCTGTCTGGAAACAACCACCTACGAAAAGTAAGAAATGACTTAGGTTTTGATAGGAGTTGGGTTTTAAACCTAATCATAAACTTGGGCGAGGGAATGCATCCCAGATGGAGATAAGGGTGAGATTGGTCCTACCCTCATCAGTTCGCAAGAGACGCCTCTGGGGCAAACCACATGAGGAATCATACTGACAAAGCAATCCTGCCTACAGTAACTTTGATCTCATGATCCATGGGCTAGGAATTTTCCTGTCTCCCCAGATCCAGTAATGCAACAATATCCGTGGCTCAAGGGACAGGAGTTTTATCAGTGTTGTGAAAAAATTTTGTACGCATGAATCCAAAGCAGGAAAAGTGCCGCATGATTCTGCAGAAAAGCGAAGGAGAGAAGACCTAACCCCAGGATGACAGGTTCCTCTGACATCAACGAGGCAATCTTCACTCCTGCCAGAGAGAGTCTGGAGACCACATTAATATTATTATTATTATACAGTATTTATAAAGCGCCGATAGTTCGCTCAGCGCTGTACATTACAAAGGGGGACAGAACATGTGACAGAACAATACCAATACAATGCAAAACATGAGGGGATCGAGGGCCCTGCTCCTTGGAGCTTGCAATCTAGGAGGGAGGGGATGGTGGCACAGGAAGAGATAGCTGTGGGGGATAGAGTAGTAGGAAGAGTGGAGGAGGTAGGTCAAGTTAGCAGGGGGTGGGGTAGGCTTCCCTGAAGAGATGGGTTTTCAGGGTGCACCTAAAGGAGAGGAGAGTAGGTGATAATCTGATGGGTTGGAGCAGGGAGTTCCAGAGGATGGGTGACACCCTGGAGAAGTCCTGTAGGCGGGTATGGGAGGAGGAGACCAGGGAACTAGAGAGAAGGAGGTCTTGTAAGGAGCGGAGTGTGCGTGTTGGGTGGTACTTGGATATTAGGTCAGTGATGTAGTTCGGGGCAGTATGGTGGACAGCTTTGTACGTCAGTGTTAGGATTTTGAATTTGATCCGTTGGGCAATCGGAAGCCAGAGGAGGGATTGGCAGAGAGGGGTGGCGGAGATGGAGCGGTTGGAAAGGTGAATGAGTCTGGCTGCCGTATTCAGGATGGACTGAAGCGGGGATAGCCAGCGGTGAGGCAGGCCAGTGAGGAGGGAGTTGCAGTAGTCGAGTCGTGATATGATGAGGGAGTGGATGAGCTGTTTAGTGGTTTCTGGGGTTAGGAACGTGCGGATTTTGGCGATGTTGCGGAGGTGGAGTCTGCATGAGTTTGTTAAAGATTGGACTTGGGGCTGGAAGGATAGGTTGGAGTCCAGAATGACACCAAGTACTCTGGCCTGCGGGGCGGGTTTGATGGTGGCGTTGTTGGATGTGATGGAGAAGTCAATGGGGGGTGGTGTCCGGGCTGGGGGGAAGACAAGAAACTCGGTTTTGGAGGGGTTCAGTTTAAGGAAGTGGAGCGACATCCAGTCTGATATGTCGCTCAGTAGGTGTGTGATTCGGGCGGAGACTGAGGGGGTGAGATGGGGGGTTGAGAGATAGATTTGTGTGTCATCGGCATAGAGGTGGTAGTTGAAGCCGTGAGAGTGTATGAGTTGGCCAAGGGAGGAGGTGTAGATGAAGAAGAGAAGGGGCCCGAGGACAGAGCCTTGAGGGACCCCAACAGAGAGGGGGAGTGAGGGGGAGGTCTTCTGAAGTCTTCACCTGTAATGCAGGTTCTAAGATGCACTTTGGTGCATGAACCTATCCATTCTGCTCAAAGCTACCAGCTAGGAATAACTGGTCCTCAAGGAATCACACTTAAAGTAAAACTAAAGGCGAAACTTTTGTAAGGGAGGGTTATAACCTCTTTTAGTATTTTTGCCATCTGTCTCCCATTTTGTAGATTTCCCTTCACTTTCTTTCTCATAGCCCAAACAGGAAGTGGGAGGAAATTCCTCCAAAGTGACAGAATCCCGGGGTGTCACCACGTTCACCAGAACTAGTGTCCTCGCTGGAAGATTTTTCTTGTTCTGGTGTCAACCCAAAATTTGGGATTTTCTTTTACTTTCAATTTTGAAAATAATGGTAAACAGGACAAACAGAGAGGATGAATCTCCGCAACAGGGGCACAGAAAACAATAAAAAAACAGTTTTTAATCCCTCTCTGCCCTATCTGAAACTTTTGAAAAAGTTTCACCTTTGGCTATTCTTTAAGGAGATCAGTGCACATGAGACCCTTAGTACTGTTCTCAATAGGAAGCAAACTACCTCTCTTTATGTAGGAGGAACTCTTCATCTCAATAGTGAAGACATAGCAGAACGTAGATGGTGTCCAAAGCAGAAGACTGTCCCAAAGTGGGAACCACCTTGGAATTCAACAATGTAACTCTAGATACAATAATTCTCCAGTGAGAGGAACCCCCTGGAAATGGGGAGAGGATTTCTTACTGGCCATCTGATGGGGGAGCTGAGTAATCAAGACATGAACTACCTGATACTTACATATAAATGAATACGTTTGCTCATAAGCTAGACCCACAACCAGGGGCAGACAGACAACTCATGGGGCCCCTGGGCAATAGGGGATCATGGGGCCTCTGTGTCCTTGCCCAAACTCAAAAAAGCCTATGAAAAAGGTACCAGGGGCATCTCATGGGGCCCCCTACTGACCCCGGGCCCTCGGGCAGTGACCGATTTTGCAAATGGTCAGTCCGCCCCTGCTCACAACAGCAGGTAAGAGGGCTGAGGTAGAAAGAGATGGGAGCAAGGAAGAGTCCCTCACCGCTTGCACAGGAGGTTGCCTGGGTGTCCCACAATTGGGATGCAAGGACAGATGCCTAAGGGAGCATTTCTGCAAGTGTCAGAAGGCCAGAAGTAGATGAAAGAGAATGGTCAGAAGCTAAACTTTACATGGACTTCCAAACCTGAGGCACGTGTATGGTGTGACCTCCCATGACATCCTTGATATCGGCATGTGAGTACAGCACTCCAAAGCTGGGTTGAGAAAAGGCTGAACTGGAGAGTTGCCATACAGGGACCAGAAATGATATACGAACAAGAAATGATGTAGTGAAGAATCTTTACTGAAGTCAGTAGAAGAAGAAATCCAAATATAAAATCGAAGGGAAAAAGCTAGAAAAATTGGAAGGCCTACAGATTTTTTGTTTGCCATTGTATATTACATTATTATTCTTGGGTTTAGATATCCTTTAACCCTTACTAATAGCAAATTGGTACAACGGTTTTTCTCCAGAGGAACCCCTAAAATAAATTTTCAGGTCTCAAGGAATCCCATTGAAAGCTAACTCAGAGGTAATGAGGAAAGTGGCCCTTACATTGAAGGTCAGTATCAAAAATGCAACCCTAACAGTAATGGTCAGAACGCCACCTTTACTGACAGATAAAAAGATGACTGTCATGCTGCTGGTTTTCTGGCTCCAGAATTATACAGACACCATCAAATGAGTGGTCAATCAGCCACAGCTCAAGGAACCACAACCAACCTCTGGAGCAGTGGTTCTCAACCTTTGGGGGTCGAACGACCCTTTCACAGGGGTCGCCTAAGACCATCGGGAAAACACATATTTGCAATGTGTAAAGAGCAGCTACTGTGTAGAAAGCAGCTACTGTGTCCAAAGCAGCAGTATTGGAGGTAAAACGACACTTCATGAATTATAATTACTGGGTAAATAATTTTATGGTTGGGGGTCACCACAACATGAGGAACTGTATTAAAAGGTCGCGGCATTAGGAAGGTTGAGAACCACTGCTCTGGAGGAACCCTAGTTGAGAATGGCTGCAAAAAACTAGGGTTATGTGTTGTTGGTTGGTGTCATCTGATGTCCACACAGCTTGGTTACATTCTTTGGAATGGATTTTCTTACAGCTGCGCATTTTGCTGGTACAGGCTAAACTACCTTCCAAAACCTTTTTCTACTCACCTAAAGCCATGGTCATTCCAGTTGCGAGTTTTTTTTCAGGTCTGTCTGCATGACATGGACACTTTACACTCACCGGCCACTTTATTAGGTCCACCTGTTCAAATTTTTGGTAACACAAATTGCTAATCAGCCAATCACATGGCAGCGACTCAATGCGTTTAGACGTGGTGAAGACGACTTGCTGAAATTGAACTTTACATGGACTTCCAAACCTGAGCCAGGTGTATGGTATGGCCTCCTTGATATTGGCGTGTGAGTACAGCACTCCAAAGCTGGGTTGAGAAAAGGCTGATCTTCCCCATCAGAATGGGGAAGAAAGGGGATTCAAATGACTTTGAACGTGGCATAGTTGTTGGTGCCAAAAGGTGAGGTGTTTTCAGTGGAGACCAATGATATTTAAAAAGAGTGTCTTAGGCTGGTGGTAAAGCTTTGTGAATTGAGACTATAGGCTTCATGTGAAGAAAGAACCCATGAATGAATCAGGTATCTACCTGCAACTTATTGACCATCTCCTCGAAAAGCTTTCGTGCTTCAGGACTGCTTGGATCCTTAAAATAATCTGCAATGCCCACCTGTACTTGCTGAAATTGAACTTTACATGGACTTCCAAACCTGAGCCAGGTGTATGGTATGGCCTCCTTGATATTGGCGTGTGAGTACAGCACTCCAAAGCTGGGTTGAGAAAAGGCTGATCTCCCTTATCAGAATGGGGAAGAAAAGGGATTTAAGTGACTTTGAACGTGGCATAGTTGTTGGTGCCAGATGGGCTGGTCTAAGTATTTCAAAAACTGCTGATTTACTGTAATTTTCACACACAACTATCTCTAGGGAAATCGAGACTCATCAGACCAGGCAACATTTTTCCAATTTTCTCTTGTCCAATTTTTCCTGTTCCCTGTTCTTAGCTGACAGGAGTGGCACCCGGTGTGGTCTTCTGTTGCTGTAGCCCATCTGCTTCAAGGCTCGATGTGTTGTGCGTTCAGAGATGGTATTCTGCATACCTTGGTTGCAACGAGTCGTTATTTGAGTTGCTGTTGCCTTTCTATCATCTGGAACCAGTCTGCCCATTCTCCTCTGACCTCTGACATCAACAAGGCATTTTCCTCCACACAACTGCCACTCACTGGATATTTTCTCTTTTTTGGACCATTCTCTGTAAACCCTAGAGATGGTTGTGTGTGAAAATCTCAGTAGATCAACAGTTTTTGAAATACTCAGATCAGTCCATCTGGCACCAACAACCATGCCACGTTCAAAGTCACTTTAATCCCCTTTCTTCCCCACTCTAAATGCCTAAATGCATTGAGTTGCTGCCATGTGATTGGCTGATTAGTAATTTGTGTTACTCAGCAATTGAACAGGTGTGCTTAATAAAGTGGCTGGTGAGAGTATATTGGCTGACCAGAGGTGGGGTCCTCAAGATCTAGAAAAGGATTTTACAGCAGGTTGGGGGGGAGAGGAGTGATAATATTTGCCTGGAGATGGGCTTTAATGAAGGCAAAACATAAAAGTGTTCTTTTCTCAGAGTGGCAGAACTGATTTTTGACAATTTATCTACAATTAATCAAATTTTCTTCACTGCTACACTGCAACTTTTCATTTCAAACTTTTAAAAATTGGAAAAAAACGAGCAGTGGAAATGGGGTGAAGTCAGGGGTGGAATGACCATTTGGAAACTTGGGCACTGCCCGAGGGTCCGGGGTCAATAGGGGGCCCCATGAGATGCCCCTGGTACCTTTTTCATTGGCTTTTTTGAGTTTGGGCAAGGACACAGGGGCACCATGATCCCCTATTGCCTGGGGGCCCCATGAGTTGTCAGTCCTCCCCTGGGCGAAGTGCTGAAAAATGAGAAGTAATGCATTCCTCACTCTATATAGGAAGGATACATAAGGTTCAATTCACAAAGTTAACACACCAGGATACGTATCAATATTATCCAAAAAGTGAGTTTTTTTCAGTGGAGACCAATGATATATAAAAAGAGGGTCTTAGGCTGGTGGTAAAGCCTTGTGAATTGGGAATTGTAGGCTTTGTGTGAAGAAAGAACCCATGAATGAATCAGGTATCTACCTGCAACTTATTGACCATCTCCTCGAAAAGCTTTCGTGCTTCAGGACTGCTTGGATCCTTAAAATAATCTGCAATGCCCACCTGTACCACAATGGACTTCAGGTTGCGACAGACACCTGTAGATAGACAAAGTGAAGTGTAGAGGTCATTCACTGATTAAGGGACGCCCATTGAAAGACTTGCCAACTCTATAAGCCCATTTATGGGCTTTACCTTCATGTTCTCCCATGAGTCTGTTTTGCCACTGTTTGCCCATCACTTGGATTTTCCCATCCTTCAATGGATAATACAGCTCTACGTAACATTTGCTGCTTTTACAAGGCAAGCTTTACATTCACCAGTTCCAAACACCTTTGAACCATCCTCATTTTAAAGTGGGATTCTTGGTATGGACATATATACGGTAGTTACAGTACATTGGTTCAGCTTGGACAATTGTAACTACACTATATTGCCAAAAGTATTGGCCCCGCCCTCCAAATTATTATTATTATTATTATACAGGATTTATATAGTGCCAACAGTTTGCGCAGCGTGTTACAAAATGAAGGCAGACATTACAGTTACAATACAATTTGGTCCAAATCATGTGATTCAGGTGTTCCAATCCCCTCCATATCATGTGATTCAGGTGTTCCAATCCCCTCCATGGACACAGGTGTATACAATCAAGCCCCTAGGCATGCAGACTGCTTCTACAAACATTGGTGAAAGAATGGGTCGCTCTCAGGAGCTCAGTGACTCCAAGCGTGGTCCTGTGATAGGTGGTCACCTGGGCAATAAGTCCATCCATGACATTTCCTGGCTACTAAATATTCCACACTCAACTGTTAGTGGGATTATAACAAAGTGGAAGCAACTGGGAACAACAACAACTCAGCCACCAAGTGGTAGGCCACGTCACATGACAGGACGGGGTCAGCGCATAATGAAGCGCACAGTGCGCAGAAGTCACCAACTGTCTGCAGAGTCAATAGCTAAAGACCTCCAAACTTGGTGTGGCCTTCAGATGAGCCCAACAGCAGTGCGTAGAGAGCTTCATGGAATGGGTTTCCATGGCCGAGCAGCTGCATCCAAGCCTTACATCACCAAGTGCAATGCAAAGAGTTGGATACAATGGTGTAAAGCATGCCGCCACTGGACTCTAGAGCAGTGGAGACATGTTCTCTGGAGTGACCAATCATGCTTCTCAGTCTGGCAATCTGATGGACGTGTCTGGGTTTGGTGGTTACCAGGAGAACAGTAGTTGCCTGACTGCATTGTGCCAAGTGTAAAGTTTGGTGGAGGGGGGGTTATGGTGTGGGGTTGTTTTTCAGGGGTTGGGCTTGGCCCCCTAGTTCCAGTGAAGGGAACCCTTAAGGCGTCAGCATACCAAGACATTTTGGACAATTTTATGCTCCCAACTTTGTGGGAAGAGTTTCGGGATGGCCTCTTCCTGTTCCAACATGACTGCCCACCAGTGCACAAAGCAAGGTCCATAAAGACATGGAGGAGCCAGTTTGGAGTGGAGGAACTTGACTGGCCTGCACAGAGTCCTGACCTCAACCCCATAGAACACCTTTGGGATGAATTAGAGCGGAGACTGCGATCCAGGCCTCCTCCCCCGACATCAGTGCCTGACCTGACAAATGTTCTTCTGGAAGAATGGTCCAACCTTCCCATAGACACCCTCCTAAACCTTGTGGACGGCCTTCCCAGAAGAGTTGAAGCTGTTATAGCTGCAAAGGGTGGGGCCAACTCAATATTGAACCCTACGGACTAAGACTGGGGGGCCATTAAAGGTCATGTGTGTGGAAAGGGCGGGGCCAACTCAATATTGAACCCTACGGACTAAGACTGGGATGCCATTAAAGTTCATGTGCGTGGAAAGGCCGGAACCCCAATACTTTGGGCAACATAGTGTATGTATATACCATACCTGGCCAATGCCCTTGGAAGCTGGAAATCTCTTAAATAGATAACGATACTTCTGTCATTTCCACTAGCTTCCGGGCCCAATGCTGAGCTGTCAGCCCGTTGCATTCTGCGCACAGGAGGTTGGTTGGCTGCCCAGCAAGGGCACTATTTAGAAAATACTTTGCATTCTCTGAACGAATGCAAAGCATTCTCTGATTGGACGTGGTGGAGAGGTGAGGCGGCGATGTAACGCTCTCTACCTTGTCCAATCAGAGAATGCTTTGCATTCATTCAGAAGATGCAGATCATTCTCTAAATGGTGCTCATGCTGAGCAGCCATTCTCCTGTGTTCCCAATGCATCAAGCCAGCCACTCAGCACAGAACCCGGCAGCAAGTGGAGATTACTGGAGTGGTGGTGTCTATACAAAGATATCCAAATTCCAGGGTCATCAGCCAGGTATGGTATATACAGTGAATGAAATAAGTATTTGCTCCCCTGCTGATGTTGAATGTTCGCCCCTCACAAAGAAATGATCGGTCTAAAAATCGAACGTTCGGTGTAACACTGAGAGACAGAATACAACAACAAATTCAGCAGAAATGCGTCTAACAAATGATGACTGATCTGCATGTTGATGAGGGAAAGAAGGATTTGATCCCCTTCACAAAACATGACTCAGTACTTGGTGGCAAATCCCTTGTTGGCCATCACAGAGGTCAGACTTTCCTGTAGTTGGCCCCCAGGTTTGCACACATCTCAGGAGGGATTTTGGCCCACTCCTCTTGGCAGATCCTCAAATATTGATATTGCTTTAAAACCCTCCTTTGTATTTGCCAGAATACAGGAATCAGTTACTGCCATGTAGTTTTAATTGACACCCAACAGGCAACAGTCCACCGATGTGCCTCCTCTGCCGCACAATATATAAGAGCTTAATGGGTGAAATGTGTCAGAGGAGGAGCTTGGGTGGAGTGGAGATTAAAACTGCAAACCGGTAGCTGAGCTCGGAGGGCGACTCGACATGGGCACCCAGGACAAGCAGTGATGGGAGCCAGCATTTGGTACTAGTAGCTGGAGGAAAGAAGTCATCTGAAGCGGAGCAGTGTATACTACAGGACCCTTTTTTTAACCCCCTGCCTACTGGACACTTTTATCCTCTTCCTGCCCAGGCCAAATTTCAGCTTTCAGCGCTGTCACACTTTTGAATGACAATTGCGCGTTCATGCGATACTGTACCCAGACAAAGTTTTTATCTTTTTATGAGACATATATAGCTTTTTTTTGGTGGCAAACTCATGCAAACTCCAGGCAGGTGGTGCTGTGGCTGGGATTCAAACTAACGACCCTAGTACTGAGGAGACGGAAGGGCTAACCATTTAGCCACTGTGCTGCCCTGCTTGCCACCACCTCTCACCACTGTAGTTGCCACCACCTAAGTCCACCAGCTCTCACTACTGTACTTGCCACCTCCTCAGTCCACCAGCTCTCATCACTGTACTTGCCACCGCCTCAGTCCACCAGCTCTCACTACTATACTTGCCACCTCCTCAGTCCACCAGCTATCATCACTGTACTTGCCACCTCCTCAGTCCACCAGCTATCATCACTGTACTTGCCACCGCCTCAGTCCACCAGCTCTCACTACTGTACTTGCCACCGCCTCAGTCCACCAGCTCTCACTACTGTACTTGCCACCTCCTTAGTCCACCAGCTCTCACTACTGTACTTGCCACCGCCTCAGTCCACCAGCTCTCATCACTGTACTTGCCACCGCCTCAGTCCACCAGCTCTCACCACTGTACTTGCCACCGCCTCAGTCCACCAGCTCTCACCACTGTACTTGCCACCGCCTCAGTCCACCAGCTCTCATCACTGTACTTGCCACCGCCTCAGTCCACCAGCTCTCATCACTGTACTTGCCACCGCCTCAGTCCACCAGCTATCACCACTGTACTTGCCACCGCCTCAGTCCACCAGCTATCACCACTGTACTTGCCACCGCCTCAGTCCACCAGCTCTCACCACTGTACTTGCCACCGCCTCAGTCCACCAGCTATCACCACTGTACTTGCCACCGCCTCAGTCCACCAGCTATCATCACTGTACTTGCCACCGCCTCAGTCCACCAGCTCTCACCACTGTACTTGCCACCGCCTCAGTCCACCAGCTCTCACTACTGTACTTGCCACCGCCTCAGTCCACCAGCTCTCACCACTGTACTTGCCACCGCCTCAGTCCACCAGCTCTCACTACTGTACTTGCCACCGCCTCAGTCCACCAGCTCTCATCACTGTACTTGCCACCGCCTCAGTCCACCAGCTCTCACCACTGTACTTGCCACCGCCTCAGTCCACCAGCTCTCACCACTGTACTTGCCACCGCCTCAGTCCACCAGCTCTCATCACTGTACTTGCCACCGCCTCAGTCCACCAGCTCTCATCACTGTACTTGCCACCGCCTCAGTCCACCAGCTCTCATCACTGTACTTGCCACCGCCTCAGTCCACCAGCTCTCATCACTGTACTTGCCACCGCCTCAGTCCACCAGCTATCACCACTGTACTTGCCACCGCCTCAGACCACCAGCTCTCACCACTGTACTTGCCACCGCCTCAGTCCACCAGCTCTCACCACTGTACTTGCCACCGCCTCAGTCCACCAGCTCTCAACACTGTACTTGCCACCGCCTCAGTCCACCAGCTCTCACCACTGTACTTGCCACCGCCTCAGTCCACCAGCTCTCACCACTGTACTTGCCACCGCCTCAGTCCACCAGCTCTCACCACTGTACTTGCCACCGCCTCAGTCCACCAGCTCTCACCACTGTACTTGCCACCGCCTCAGTCCACCAGCTCTCACCACTGTACTTGCCACCACCTCAGTCCACCAGCTCTCACTACTGCAGCTGCCACCATCCCAACCACCCCACCCTCATCCCCAGCCTTGCCTGTCCTGGAATGGGTACACTTTTCTTAGTACTTACTGTTAAAATGTAGAAGAGCTTTTGGTGTGACCGGCGTGGATGTTAAAACCAACATCTCCAGTCCCTTCAGGCCCTCCCTGCAGACCTCTGCAGCCACCTCTTGGTTGATCTCGGTCACGTGATCCAGCTCGAGCACCTGCAGGCGCATGCAGTTCCGGGCTGTGGGATCAAATGATTAACAGTCACTTTAAAGTAATAAAATACAAGGTAGTGTACTATGTACAAACTGTATGACCCTGGAAATAAATGGCATTTAATTGATTATCGGCAGGTCTAAACCAGGCCGGTCTGCCTGAATGGTACTTCCGATATGATCACTTTTAGCATGCAAATTCAAAAAGTCAACTGATACTGGGTGAAGTAACAGACTTTCTGTAGGGACCAGGACAAGGGGCGGGCAGGAGGGGTGGCTGCCCTGCGGCGTGGTGGGAATTTGTGGGGTTTTGGTAGAAGGGGTGATTTGGAGAGGGGATTTGTACTAGGAGGCTGGATTTCTGAAGGAAGGGGGATTTATGGTGGAGGATTTGTGCTAGTAGGGATGATTGGGGGTATTTGTGCTAGGAGAGGGTATATTGGGGGTTTTGTTTTGAGAGAAGGGGATTGGGGGGGGGGGGGGAGGATTTATGCTTAGAGGGGAAATTTGAAATGCAGAGGATTTGAGCTGGGGTGGGGGGGGGGGGGTTGTATTGAAAGAGGGGAAATTTTGTTTGGGGAGAATTTTGGCTTGCAAAGGCAATTTATGCTCAATTTTTTTTGGGGGGAGGGGATTTTTGCTGAATCATTATGCTCATACATTTTGTGGGGGGGGGGGGGCATCATTTGGCATCTGCACCCTGGGCACTAGATGACCTTGTCCCGGCATTGGTCATTCAAAGCTGAGCTCCAGTTTAAATTTTTATGGCATCTTTCAGAAAGCAATACCATTTTGAATATCCAGGGATCACTAATTACAGCTTTGGTGCCTGAAAAAACTGTCATGAAAGATGACATCCACAGGACTTGATAAGCCTGTCTTCCGATACACCGTCCTTTGACCCACCGTTCTCTCACCGACTCTCAACCCCCCCAAAAAACACAGTTTACTATGCTTCAATTATAAATGAACAAAGTGAGTGACTGGTACAGATCACGCATTGTGTTCGTTTAGTAAAGAAAGGGGCTGGTAAATGTGACATATTTACCCTTCCCCTACTCTCCATCCTGAAGGATCCTATGGTGGAAAGGAGAGGAGGGAACCTGGCAGCACTGCTGGGGTGGGGGCATACAAGGGGGCCTGGGCAGCATGAGAAAACATATGGTGCACAGGAAGGGTGATGGGTGCGGCAGGAAGGGGGGGGGTTCAATTACTGGAACTGATCCCCTATATGGCTCTCTCCAGGGCAGCTGAAAGTCAGTGGGAGGGAGAGGAGAAGAAGCCAGCTTTCAGCTGCTGCAGAGACAGCCACACAGGGGATTGGTTCCAGTAATTCCCCAACCACCCCACAGTGCCGATCACCCCCTGCTGGATTGGGCCCCATACAGGATGACTGGTGGTACCCCCTTATCCACGGCCCTGCTGCTGATGTCCTTACATGAGAAGTGCCTGCGATGGGAGGATCTGTTTTGCGATGTTCCCAGGTTTCTCCCACCCATGCAGACCCTTATCTCCTGATAGAGGGCATATACAAATGTCAGTGTTCCACCCATGCAGATCCTTATCTCCTGATAGAGGGCATTCCACCCATGCAGATCCTTATCTCCTGATAGAGGGCATATGCAAATGTCAGTGTTCCACCCATGCAGATCCTTATCTCCTGATAGAGGGCATTCCACCCATGCAGATCCTTATCTCCTGATAGAGGGCATATGCAAATGTCAGTGTTCCACCCATGCAGATCCTGATAGAAGGCATATGCAAATGTCAGTGTCCCACCCATGCAGAGCCTTATCTCCTGATAGAGGGCATATGCAAATGTCAGTGTCCCACCCATGCAGATCCTGATAGAAGGCATATGCAAATGTCAGTGTCCAACCCATGCAGATCCTTATCTCCTGATAGAGGGCATTCCACCCATGCAGATCCTTATCTCCTGATAAACAGCATATGCAAATGTCAGTGTTCCACCCATGCAGATCCTTATCTCCTGATAGAAGGCATATGCAAATGTCAGTGTTCCACCCAAGCAGATCCTTATCTCCTGATAAACAGCATATGCAAATGTCAGTGTTCCACCCATGCAGATCCTGATAGAAGGCATATGCAAATGTCAGTGTCCCACCCATGCAGATCCTTATCTCCTGATAGAAGGCATATGCAAATGTCAGTGTCCCACCCATGCAGATCCTTATCTCCTGATAGATGGCATATGCAAATGTCAGTGTCCCACCCATGCAGATCCTTATCTCCTGATAGACGGCATATACAAATGTCAGTGTTCCACCCATGCACTTCTATACCTCTTGATGGACAGCAGATATCAGTGTTCTCGGTGGGGAAATTATGGCACTGCTTGGCTATGTGGGTGGCTACTTGAGAGCAAAGAACTGCCCATTCCCTGCCCACAGCTCTACTACGTTTCCCAAGAATTGTAGAAAACGTGGCTCTGTGAGCCGTGGTTAATTCTGGGGGGTTTGGCAATGATGTATGAACATCTATGATCCCTCCACTAGGCTGCTGGACATTATAGATTGTTATGTAATGCCTGGAGGGCTGCTGGAGATGCCAGATAGAGTGTGAGCTTTGATCTTCTGGGTGCTGTTGTAACTTCCTATCTCATGCAGTGCGTATAGTGAGTTGTACGCTTTGCACCTCATCCATTTATAAAACCTCTTGTATCCTTTGCAATGCATACAAAACTTCTGTGACTTGATGAGGGTAGATCATGGCGTTCATCCTCTTCACCTTGTCCAATCACAGAATGTCTTGTGTACAGTACATTGAAAAGAATAGAAGAGGTTTTATAAATGCATGAAATGCAAAGCGAGAGACCCGCTATAATCACTGTATGGTACATGTGTCAAACACAAGGCCCGCGGGCCGAATCCAGCATGCCAAGCCATTTCATGTGGCCCTTGCACCTCTCCTGCAGCTGTGACAGCTCTTTGTCTCCACCCCAGAGGCGGACTGACCATTTGGAAACTCAGGCACTGCCCGAGGGCCCGAGGTCAGTAGGGGGCCCCATGAGATGCCCCAGTACCTTTTTCATAGGCTTTTTTGAGTTTGGGCAAGGACACAGGGGCCCCATGATCCCCTATTACCCGGGGGCCCCATGAGTTGTCAGTCCGCCCCTGCTCCACATACACCTTGTCTTAGAAGTTGGTAGCAGAGAGAAGGCCAGAACTCTTCCACTAAATCCAGTGCTTCTCTCTGCAACTGTTGAGAGGCTTGTCTCTGCCCCCAATCTCAGCATTGGGCAGCAAAGAGGAGGGGAGATGTCCTCCTACAGATCCTGCTCCTCTCTGTGCAGCTGCACCTCCCCAGACTCTGGCAACTGACTCCAGCCCTCCTATGATCCTCCTCCAGACCCTGCACTTTCTGCTTCCCAGCTCTGCCCTCAGGTTCCTCCTGGCAGCAGCAGAAGGTCAGTCATTTTTTTTCATGGAGTTCCACTTTAAAAACTATCTCCAAATTTCTGTGAATAATAATATTTTTTGCCGATTTTGTTGAACATGGGGAATGGAAATTTAGAATGGAAATTCATGGCCATTGTAGGGTTCAGCTATAACATGCAGACATGTCCCTCAGTGTAGTCCTGATGCCAAAACACTACAGCCTGGAGGCACAGCCCAGTCACACCGGGTCAGGGGTGGACTGACCATTTTGGAACTTGGGCACCGCCTGAGGGCCCGGGGTCAGTAGGGGGCCCCATGAGATGCCCCTGGTACCTTTCATAGGCTTTTTTGGGTGTGGTTTGAGTTTGGGCAAGGATACAGGGGGCCCCATGATCCCCTATTGCCCGGGGGCCCCATGAGTTGTCAGTCCGCCCCTGCACTGGGTGCGACTTGCCATGCCATGCAAGTTTCAAATCGCATGGCAAGTGGTACCCTGTTGTCTGCAGTTAAAGCGGTCACATCGGCGCGATTCCGACTTGGTCGGAGCCGCACCGATTTCTAAAGTAGCGCATGCGATTCTTCAGGTGCGACTTGCATAGACATCTGTGTCTTCCAAGCCAAACCACAAGTCGGAATGACATCGTGCGACTTCACTGGAAGTCGCACAATTTGAAAGTCATATCGGTGTGACCTGGGCCTTAGTCTTCTGGGTCAGTATATATACCGCTCTCAAGCTCATAGTGTCAAGAAATGACTTTCAAGATTTCATGTAAAAATGGCAGTTGGTGTTCAATGTTCACAAATAAAAGCAAAAATACAATATCATTTCTATGATTACTAATATCACAGGTAGGCGACAGGACATTCGGCTTCTCACCCAGTGACGACAGCCCTTGTACCCCGCAGCCAGCTCCCCCGACGCCCAGCGCCCTCAGGTGAGGCCAGCATCGTCCAATCATCTGCAGGCACCGGTTGCTGAAACGCGTAGGCTGTTGGCTGTATGCAGAGGGAACGGGAGAAGAGGAAACAGAAATATTATCAAGTATATAAAAACGATGGCAGTGCTTGACAGTTAAACTCAGCAACATAAGAGTGATATTGCAGATTACCAATCCTTAACACCTTGGCGCCGGCGCCTCCCGGCCCTTTAGGTTTCAGAAGCCGGGCTGGGTTTTAGGGTCATGTGACCACCATGATTCGCCGTCACATGATCGGGAAAGGTCCAGATCGAAAGAGGAGATCGGGACCTTTCCATGAGTACCAGACATGTGTGCTGGGAGCATGTAGGGCGCGTGCTCTCAGCACATGTTTCTCTTAATCGCACACAAATGTGCGGCCGCTTGCGTCAAGGCCCAGACAACAGGAGGCCGCACATTTGCGCGCGGCCGGCGTGCAGAGGTTAAATGTGATGGCTGTAATCGGTTTTTTTTTTTAGGATTTTTTTTTTGTTATTTTCACCTGGTGATCCGGCTAGTAACACCCTTCCTGTCTTAGCATGTCTCCGCTCTGGATGAAGGAGCAATGGAGACACTCTTGGGCAGCAGCATTGTCAGTCTGGGGGGAGGGAAGTGCTAAACTAGCAGATTTTGGTGGGCTTGACTAACAGAGCAGAACTTCAGATAAAACTTTTTAAGCATTTACAGCAGTTTTTTTTTACATAAATGAACAAAAGTTGATAATGGAGCAGCACAGTGCCTAAATGGTTGGCACTTCCGCCTGGCAGTACTCGGGTCGTCGGTTCCAATCCCAACCACGGCACCACCTGCCTGGAGTTTGCATGTTCTCCCTGTGCCTGTGTGGGTTTACTCTAAACTGGCCCTAGTATGTGTATGTATGAATGTGAGTTAGGGACCTTAGATTGTACACCCCTTGAGGGTTAGGGACTGATGTTAATGTACAACAGGGGCGAACTGAGAACTCATGGGGCCCCTGGACAATAGGGGATCATGGGGCCCCTATGTCCTTTCCCAAACTCAAAAAAGCCTATGAAAAAGGTACCAGGGGCATCTCATGGGGCCCCGTACTGACCCCAGGCCCTCGGCCAGTGCCCGAGTTTCCAAATGGTTAGTCTGCCTCTGATGTACAATATATATGCAAAGCGCTGCATAAATTGACGGCGCTATATACTGTAAGTACCTATAATAATCGTAAGTACCCTTATCACCGTTAGACAGTTTGTCTCAACTTCCTAACTGCCACTTTTGCTGAACAGCTTGGTCTGATATAAGAAGTTGAAAAACAACAACAGGATCACCAGGTTAAATAAACTAAAAGCCTAAAGAAAGAAAACTAATGCAGCCACCACATCTAAGAATTGGTAAGCAGCAATGCATCATGTTTTTGTGTTGAAGATATCAAAGCTATACATACACTATATTGCCAAAAGTATTGTTCCGCCGGCCTTTCCACGCACATGACCTTTAATGGCCCCCCAGTCTTAGTCCGTAGGGTTCAATATTGAGTTGGCCCCGCCCTTTCCACGCACATGACCTTTAATGGCCCCCCAGTCTTAGTCCGTAGGGTTCAATATTGAGTTGGCCCCGCCCTTTCCACGCACATGACCTTTAATGGCCCCCCAGTCTTAGTCCGTAGGGTTCAATATTGAGTTGGCCCCGCCCTTTGCAGCTATAACAGCTTCAACTCTTCTGGGAAGGCCGTCCACAAGGTTTAGGAGGGTGTCTATGGGAAGGTTGGACCATTCTTCCAGAAGCACATTTGTCAGGTCAGGCACTGATGTCGGGGGAGGAGGCCTGGCTCACAGTCTCCACTCTAATTCATCCCAAAGGTGTTCTATGGGGTTGAGGTCAGGACTCTGTGCAGGACAGTCAAGTTCCTCCACCCCAAACTGGCTCCTCCATGTCTTTATGGACCTTGCTTTGTGCACTGGTTGGCAGTCATGTTGGAACAGGAAGAGGCCATCCCCAAACTCTTCCCACAAAGTTGGGAGCATGAAATTGTCCAAAATGTTGCCTTAAGAGTTCCCTTCACTGGAACTAGGGGGCCAAGCCCAACCCCTGAAAACAACCCCACACCATAATCTCCCCTCCACCAAACTTTACACTTGGCACAATGCAGTCAGGAAACTACCATTCTCCTGGCAACCGCCAAACCCAAACATGTCCATCGGATTGCCAGACAGAGAAGCGTGATTGGTCACTCCAGAGAACATCTCTCCACTGCTCTAGAGTCCAGTGGCGGCATGCTTTACACCACGGCATTTGACGCTTTGCATTGCACTTGGTGATGTAAGACTTGGATGCAGCTGCTCGGCCATGGAAACCCATTCCATGAAGCTCTCTACACACTGTTGTTGGGCTCATCTGAAGGCCACACCAAGTTTGGAGGTCTTTAGCTATTGACTCTGCAGACAGTTGGTGACTTCTGCGCACTGTGCGCTTCAGCATGCGCTGACCCCGCCCTGTCATGTGACGTGGCCTACCACTTGGTGGCTGAGTGGCTGTTGTTCCCAGTTGCTTCCACTTTGTTATAATCCCACTAACAGTTGAGCGTGGAATATTTAGTAGCCAGGAAATGTCACGGATGGACTTATTGCACAGGTGGCCACCTATCACGGGACCACGCTTGGAGTCACTGAGCTCCTGAGAGCGACCCATTCTTTCACCAATGTTTGTAGAAGCAGTCTGCATGCCTAGGGGCTTGATTGTATACACCTGTGTCCATGGAGGGGATTGGGACACCTGAATCACATGATTTGGAGGGCGGGGACAATACTTTTGGTAATATAGTGTAGGTTGTTTTGGGGGGGGGGGGTAGGACTAGGCTCTCTTTTGGCAATATTGTTATGCAAAAAAACAAACCTATCACTGGTCAAAGCAGAAAAAAATACGTAAGTCTTTTGTCTATAGAGTCTGTAGAAAATAAAATAATTTTAATGTAAACAAAATGTTATCCCTTTTTGTTCCCATTTAAAATGAGACTAAAATGATCTGCATGCAAATAAAGAAAGGCATTTTTTAAATTTACACATTTTCTGGTTACGCAATACTGAAAAAAGTCAGAACAAAATAATGAAAAATATATAAATGGCAAAAAAAAGGAATAACAAAAATCAGAAAATAATAGCCAAGGGGAGAAGGGAGCTAATTAGGGGTGAGTAGAGTCAAGTAATGGGTAATAAGGGGAACATTTCGATACATTTGTAAGGTTTCTTTACATGATGTCATATGAATGGTCACACGTGTGGATGAAATAGTAACTGCAGTGTAGAAATGTATTGTTACATTACATTACATCGAGTTTATATAGCGCCAAAGGGTTTGCTCAGCGCTGTACAATAGAGGGGGGGACAATACATGAAACAGTACAGCAACTACAAACAGCACACGAGGGGTAAGAGGGCCCTACTCTTTCGAGCTTACAATCTAGGAGGGAGGGGGTAGTGGTACAGGAGGAAGTGGCTGTGGGGGATGGAGTGGTAGGAGGAATGAAGGAGAGCAGCAGTTAGGTGAGGGTGGGGTAGGCTTCCCTGAAGAGGTGGGTTTTCAGGGAGCGCCTGAAGGTGAGGAGGGAAGGTGACAGTCTGATGGATTGGGGTAGTGAGTTCCAGAGGATGGGGGAGGACCTGGAGAAGTCTTGCAGACGTGCGTGTGAGGAGGAGACCAGGGAGCAAGATAGAAGGAGGAGCAAGATAGAAGGAGGACATTGTTACATTGTATTTCCTCACTGACACTTGCAACTTGCTGCTTTTTCACAGTCTTGCTGGTAATAGTGGTGTGATTGGGGAAGGGGGAGGATGGCCGCAGGGGGAGAGAAGCTGAAATTATCCCCATACACCTCCTGTATCCCCCATACACCCCCTATATCTCCTCATGCATCCCCCATATCCCTCCATTCACATTTTGTAGCCCTATATTATTATTATACAGGATTTATATATTATTATTATACAGGATTTATATATTATTATTATTATACAGGATTTATGGCACCAACAGTTTGCTCAGCACTTTACAATATAATGGGAGACAATACAGCAACAATACAGTTCAATACAAGAGGGATAGGAGGGCCCTGATCCTGGGATATATACCCCACTTACCCCCCTCAAACACACCCTATATCTACAATACTCCCCCTGTATCCACCATATACACCCCCTTTATTCACCATATACACCCCCTGTATCCACCATATACAGCTCCCCTGTATCCACCATATACAGCTCCCCTGTATCCACCATATACACCCCCTGTAACCACCATATACACCCCCCTGTATCCACCATATACAGCTCCCCTGTATCCACCATATACACCCCCCCTGTAACCACCATATACAACCCCCATATCCACCATATACAACCCCCTGTATCCACCATATACACCCCCTGTATCCACCATATACAGCTCCCCTGTATCCACCATATACACCCCCCTGTATCCACCATATACAACCCCCTGTATCCACCATATCCACCTCCCCTGTATCCACCATATACACCCCCTGTAACCACCATATACAACCCCCATATCCACCATATACACCCCCCTGTATCCACCATATACACCCCCTGTATCCACCATATACACCCCCCTGTATCCACCATATACAGCTCCCCTGTATCCACCATATACACCCCCCCTGTATCCACCATATACACCCCTGTGTATCCACCATATACACCCCCTGTATCCACCATATACACCCTCCTGTATCCACCATATACACCCTCCTGTATCCACCATATACACCCCCCTGTATCCACCATATACAACCGCTGTATACACCATATATAACCCCCTGTATCCACCATATACACCCCCTGTATCCACCATATACACCCCCTGTATCCACCATATACACCCCTGTGTATCCACCATATACACCCCCCTGTATCCACCATATACACCCCCCTGTATCCACCATATACAGCTCCCCTGTATCCACCATATACACCTCCCTGTATCCATCATATACACCCCCCTGTATCCATCATATACACCCCCCTGTATCCATCATATACACCTCCCTGTATCCATCATATACACCCCCCTGTATCCATCATATACACCTCCCTGTATCCATCATATACACCCCCCTGTATCCATCATATACACCTCCCTGTATCCACCATATACACCCCCCTGTATCCACCATATACAGCTCCCCTGTATCCACCATATACACCCCCCCTGTATCCACCATATACACCCCTGTGTATCCACCATATACACCCCCTGTATCCACCATATACACCCTCCTGTATCCACCATATACACCCTCCTGTATCCACCATATACACCCCCCTGTATCCACCATATACAACCGCTGTATACACCATATATAACCCCCTGTATCCACCATATACACCCCCTGTATCCACCATATACACCCCTGTGTATCCACCATATACACCCCCCTGTATCCACCATATACACCCCCCTGTATCCACCATATACAGCTCCCCTGTATCCACCATATACACCTCCCTGTATCCATCATATACACCCCCCTGTATCCATCATATACACCCCCCTGTATCCATCATATACACCTCCCTGTATCCATCATATACACCCCCCTGTATCCATCATATACACCTCCCTGTATCCATCATATACACCCCCCTGTATCCATCATATACACCCCCCTGTATCCATCATATACAACCCCTGTATCCACCATATACAACCCCCTGTATCCACCATATACACCCCCTGTATCCATCATATACAACCCCCTGTATCCACCATATACACCCCCCTGTATCCACCATATACACCCCCCTGTATCCACCATATACACCCCCCTGTATCCATCATATACACCCCCCTGTATCCACCATATACACCCCCCCCCCGTATCCACCATATACACCCCCCTGTATCCATCATATACAACCCTCTGTATCCACCATATACAACCCCCATATCCACCATATACACCCCCTGTATCCACCATATACACCCCCTGTACACTCTATACACCCCCCCTGTATCCACCATATACACCCCCTGTATCCACCATATACACCCCCCTGTATCCATCATATACAACCCCTGTATCCACCATATACACCCCCCTGTATCCACCATATACACCCCCCTGTATCCATCATATACAACCCTCTGTATCCACCATATACACCCCCTGTACACTCTATACACCCCCCCTGTATCCACCATATACACCCCCCTGTATCCACCATATACACCCCCCTGTATGCACCATATACACCCCCTGTATCCCCTCCCACCATATATCTCCTGTATCCCCCTATACACCCCTTGTACCCAGCCATACACCCTCTAAATCTCCCCATGCACCCCCCATGTTCCTCCTAACACCCCTTAAACCTCCTCATACACCCCCCACAGATATGCAGATATGGACTTCTGCCTTTCCTCATCTCTATACTTTTTCATGGTCTGTATTGAAGCCGGAGAGCTCAGCATAACAGCCAGGCAGATAAGCCTCTTCAGCTCAGCAATGGCAGCCCCTATTTCTGGGGGCGTCAGATGACTTCACTTACCACGGATGTAATGGCGCCACCTGAAGGGAGATGATGTCTCTGCAGCCAGCGCCTAACGCCCAGATCACCTCATGACCCACCGGGTCCGTGGAGCTCCTGGAAGTGTAATAAAGATACCAATGAGAACAGAGACCGGCAATATATATAACGGTGTACTCTACAGGGAGCTGAATGTACTAAGAACTGCCAAATGTTCTACTCCCATTATTGGACTGGACTGTAGAATAAAGCTGAACTTCAGCAGATACTGAAGACACAAATGGATGCAGCCCTGTAATCCTTCATATGTCATTACACGAATGTTAAAATGAAAGCTGTAAGTACCTGCCTTTGACCTGGTATCAACCTCCCTGAACAGCAGAGCTCGGACTGAAGGAGGGAGAAGCAGCACCATGAGCTAGACTGACAGAGAGATGAGCTCATCAGTCTGCTGCTTCTCCTTTCACTGCCCAACTGCAGCCTGGGGGTGAGACAAGACCTGTGTTACTGAACTGCAAGATAGAAAATCAGGTTTCCTGCTAGACAGGGCTGCGCTGTGTGGCAGAGCTGTGTAAATTTCAGGACTGCATAGGAATGCAAAGTCCTTGGCAGGTAAAACAGCTGTCACTTATGTATGTTATTTGTGCAATTAGATGTTTGTGTGGAGTTCAGCTAACAAGTCCACCCCCGCTCCTCACTTCCCAACCTATCTGTGACCCCGATCCTGCATTTCACCCCCTCTAATTCCATACCTGTGTGTGAACCCCTGCTTCTGCACCATATGTGTCCCCTTATGTACGGTATGTGCCCCCCTGTTTCTGTACCTGAATGTGCCCCCCTGCTCCTGTACATGTATGTGCCCCCCTGCTTCTGTACCTGTATGTGTCCCCCTTCTTCTGTACCTGTATGTGTCCCCCTTCTTCTGTACCTGTATGTGCCCCCCTTCTTCTGTACCTGTATGTGCCCCCCTTTTTCTGTACCTGTATGTGTCCCCCTTCTTCTGTACCTGTATGTGCCCTCCTGCTCCTGTGTCTGTATGTGCCCTCCTGCTTCTGTGCCTGTATGTGCCCCCTGCTTCTGTGCCTGTATGTGCCCCCCTTCTTCTATGCCTGTATGTGCCCCCCTGCTTCTGTACATGTATGTGCCCCCCTGTTTCTGTACCTGAATGTGCCCCCCTGCTCCTGTACATGTATGTGCCCCCCTGCTTCTGTACCTGTATGTGTCCCCCTTCTTCTGTACCTGTATGTGTCCCCCTTCTTCTGTACCTGTATGTGCCCCCCTTCTTCTGTACCTGTATGTGTCCCCCTTCTTCTGTACCTGTATGTGCCCCCCTTTTTCTGTACCTGTATGTGTCCCCCTTCTTCTGTACCTGTATGTGCCCTCCTGCTCCTGTGTCTGTATGTGCCCTCCTGCTCCTGTGTCTGTATGTGCCCTCCTGCTCCTGTGTCTGTATGTGCCCTCCTGCTCCTGTGTCTGTATGTGCCCTCCTGCTCCTGTGTCTGTATGTGCCCTCCTGCTCCTGTGTCTGTATGTGCCCTCCTGCTCCTGTGTCTGTATGTGCCCTCCTGCTTCTGTGCCTGTATGTGCCCCCTGCTTCTGTGCCTGTATGTGCCCCCCTTCTTCTGTGCCTGTATGTGCCCCCCTGCTTCTGTACCTGTATGTGCCCCCCTGCTTCTGTACCTGTATGTGCCCCCCTGCTTCTGTACCTGTATGTGCCCCCCTGCTCCTGTGTCTGTATGTGTCCCCCTTCTTCTGTACCTGTTTGTGCCCCCCCTGCTCCTGTGTCTGTATGTGCCCCCCTGCTCCTGTGTCTGTATGTGCCCCCCTGCTCCTGTACCTGTATGTGCCCCCCTGCTCCTGTGTCTGTATGTGCCCCCCTTCTTCTGTACCTGTATGTGCCCCCCTGCTTCTGTACCTGTATGTGCCCCCCTGCTTCTGTACCTGTATGTGCCCCCCTTCTTCTGTACCTGTATGTGCCCCCCTTCTTCTGTACCTGTATGTGTCCCCTGCTTCTGTACCTGTATGTGCCCCCCTGCTCCTGTACCTGTATGTGCCCTCCTTCTTCTGTATCCGTATGTGCCCCCCTGATCCTGTACCTGTATGTGCCCCCCTTCTTCTGTACCTGTATGTGCCCCCCTGCTCCTGTACCTGTATGTGCCCTCCTTCTTCTGTATCCGTATGTGCCCCCCTGATCCTGTACCTGTATGTGCCCCCCTTCTTCTGTACCTGTATGTGTCCCCCTTCTTCAGTACCTGTATGTGCCCCCCTTCTTCAGTACCTGTATGTAACAGCTTGCAGTGCCCGGCAGTAGCAGCTGGCCAACCAGAGGGAGCGGTCGGTCAGGATGTTGGGACAGTGGGAGATCCGCAGGATCAGCAGGTTTCCTCCTGTGGCTTTTAGTAAAGCTTCCAGTCCGGCTTCCAGGCAGCCCCTGTAGAGCAGCACACACAGATACACCAATTCGGAATTACATTGGCTGGTCATATTATAAGATGCTCAGCAGTCAGGAAGAACCATTTGAATTATAACTTCAACCCAGAAATTTTTGGATGGAGTAAGGAAGAGTTTGGACTTCTGTCCGGTTTTGATTCCCTCTGAGGCCTTGTTGGAGAGGTCTTCCCCTACTTCCTGTCCCAATGACAACACTGACACCCAGAAAGGAAGAAAGGGAACATCCCCAATGAGAACACAGTACCTTAAGAAATGACCTAGAGTTGTCTATAGATGGGCTGCTAAAAAGTATACAAAAAATTTGGTATTCTTTCTTTCTTCTTGAGCCAGCCAGGAGCACTACCTATCAGTCAACCAAACCTCTAGTACAAGACCCCTAGGGCAGGGGTCTCCAAGCCTTCTAAACAGGGGCAGACTGACAACTCATGGGGCCCCCGGGCAATAGGGGATCATGGGGCCCCTGTGTTCTTGCCCAAACTCAAAAAAGCCTATGAAAAAGGTAACAGGGGCATCTCATGGGGTGCCCTACTGACCCCGGGCCCTCGGGCAGTGCCCAACTGTCTAAATGGCCAGTCCGCCCCTGCTTCTAAACAAAAGGGCCATTTTACTGTCCCTCAGACCTTAGGGGAGCCGGACTGTTGCCAGTGTGAGTTAAAAATGTCCTGGTGTCAGTGGGAGGAATAGTGTCCCATGTTTAGTGGTAGGAGAAGTGTCCCATCATTGGTGTCAGTAGAAGGAATAATGGCCCATTGTTAGTGTCAGTGAAAGGGCTGGATGAAGGCAAGCAAAGGGTCACAGTTTGGAGACCACTGCCCTATGGGGAGAATCTGGGTGTTGATCCTGAGCAGGGGGGTGCCTGCTAAGAAAAGAGTGGGGCTCAATGTTGGCCTTCGCCTTCACTTTTATGAAGATCCTAGCACTGGTTGGAGAAAAAGGAAACAGTACCAGGAACAGGGGCGGACTGACCATTTGAAAACTCGGGCACTGCCCGAGGGCCCGGGGTCAGTAGGGGGCCCCATGAGATGCCCCTGGTACCTTTTTCATAGGCTTTTTTGAGTTTGGGCAAGGACACAGGGGCCCCATGATCACCTATTGCCCGGGGGCCCCATGAGTTGTCAGTCCGCCAATGACCGGGAAGCTCTCATTACGTTCTATTAGGATGTATGACTAGTTCCATTATTTTCACCTGAATACAGGCTTAAAGGGAAACTGTGGTACCCCCAAGGCACATGCCGCTATAAAAATGAAATGAAAGTCAAGTTCTGTAAAGGTTCTCATGCATCTTGGTCATGGATGTCTTGGTCTAGTAGTAGTTGGTCACATTGAACTGGGCTTCTGTAATGCTGAAGACATTCTGTAGCTTCTCCAAACCACTTCTTCATCTACAATGAGTGTCAGGAACCTAGCCCAATATTTATAGCCACACAGGTAGCACAGATGCCTTAATCCAATCACCATTCAATGTGTCAAGGCAAACAATGATGTTCCAAGAACAGGATGCAAGGTGTGAAAGATGTGGAACTACCCCATCTTAGTTACATAATCTCATCCTTGGTGTTAGGAAGCCTGCATAGATGTCCTTCAATCCCAGCAAAACATTGAGAAAGAATTAGAGCCCACAATGGGTGCGTAGAAGAATAAACACCAATTGAAGTAAAAAACGCATGTCAAACACACACAAGAAGGTGCATAGGGTGTGTCATTGGTCCCCTCCTGAAGAGGAAGGACCCTTCCTTGGCCCACATGGATGGAAAGGCATTCTAGTTCCTAGCTAAAAAGCCTGGTAGACCCGTTTCCTCATGCCAACTTGGTGTTAAAGTGTCTGCATTGGTGTTAATCATTCGACTCACATTAAAGATGTGAATTGTTTCTTAATTGATAGGGTAGAGATGTTAAAATTGCTTTATATATGGAACACATGATGGCGCTGAAGGCATCCACACATGTTCAGAGATGAATGTTCCAGTTTGGAGTAGTTAAGTTGGTTAAGTGGTTTTGTCTCCCCGGGGTTCAGGTCTTTGCAATTGTCACTACACTGCATATATTACTTTATGTTTGGGTGTTGGCCCTTTAAGATGTACAACTTCTGTTTCGGTCTTTTGGCTGCTGCTATTCTGGTCCTATGGCAGGAATGGCTAGCTATATAGCGCTCCTCCGGGTATGATGGGAGTCCTGAGGGACTTTTCCTGTGGGAAGGAATTCCAAATAAGCACCCGCTGGGTGTGCTGGGGGTCAATAGTGATTCCCTAGTGTGGAGGGGTTTGAGGGACCCCATGACTCCTGATCTGAGTGGTGCTACTTGGTCTGCCTGAGGCTTGGGAAATGCAGAGAGCCTGCAAAATCAAACACCACATGGGAGTAGCGACCTGGGGATGCTCTTATTATCATTGTGGGTCTAGAACCTCACTGTGAAAATAAGTACTAGGTCCAGTACCACTCACTTTTTTTTTTTTTGCACCTCTCATGGCTAGCCCTTTTGGCCAAAACTGGGGATTTTTTTTTTATCAGGCCACAAGGTTTAGCTATTTTGTATACACACTGGCAATTTTGTATTACACAGGATGTTGGGTGTAGGTCTAGGGGAGGGTGTGCGGTCATCAGGTTCCTTCCTCCTTGCCTTGGTGAACGCTCTTCAGGAGAGTCCTCACCTAGTACTCAGTGGTTGGCTTCAGCTGACATGAGGAAAGGGGTCTGCCAGGCCTTTTGGCTATGAACCAGAATGCTTTGCCATGCCTTGGAGCCTTGAGCCCCAGTGGGTCAGCGAAGGGACCAGTGACACACCCTGTGCACTTTTTTGTGTGTGTTTCAGATGTATTTGCTTAGTTTCTTAGCTTTTGCGCACCCATCTTGGGCTCAAATTCTTTCTCAGTGTATTGATGAGCTTGAAGGAAATCTATGCAGGCTTCCAGGGACCAAGGATGAGATTATGTGCCTAGAACAGGGCGGTTCTACAACTTTCACACCTTTCATCCTTTTCCTGAACAATCAGCACCTACACATTCCATGGTGATCAGAAGAGGGCTGCACAAGGTGTGGAGATAAATACTTTCTGACACACATTAGAACTGAACATTAGACTTGGAGAAGCTGCAAAAACATCTCCAACATTCCAGGACAAGTCCAGTTAAACGTGACCATCTACTACAGGGGTCCTCAAACTTTTTAAACACGGGGCCAGTACATGGACCTTCACACTGTTGGGGGGCCAGACTATAGTTTGAAAAAACTATAAACAAATTCCTATGCACTGTACTCTGTAACGCAGTGGACACCACAATGCTCTGTACCTGGTGCCTGGTGTGCTCTCCTCTCCTGTTGCTCCTCTGGCTTCAGCAGGTGAAATCCTGGGCTTCCAGGCTGCCGCTCGCTGGGTCCTTGTAGCTGAGGACCCATTGAGTAGCCTAGCTATTTGCTGGTCCATTTTATTTTTTTCTGGCTGGCCCTGTGGGCCAGATCAATGGCTTTGGTGGGCCGTATGCAGCCCATGGGTCATAGTTTGAGGACCCCTGAACTACTACTTGCTGAATACAAGTCATTTCTACTTGCGATTCCATAGTTTCGTCATTTAATTGTGCCTGTAGTCTAGAACACTCTCCCTCCCGTGTTCTGCTTATAAGTTCAATCTGCTCCCTTGCTGAACATCACTGAGATAAAGTCATTTATACCTCCAGACTGGGAGAAGCCCTGCGGCTGATGGTTACTTCTGTTGGGTTCAATTCTCCATAATTCTGAAGATCACTTTCCCATAAACATGTGATCACCAGCTAACATTTCCATGGAAGCCGGTGATGCAGCTGAAGCGTAATGATATTTCAGGTGCTGGGTATGAGTATGGGAGGTGTGGTGACACGGTCAGCGTTCTTGTGAAGGTCAACATATTGAGACACTAATGGAAAAGTTTATGGGGGAAGCGGAGGCTCACCTTGTGCTTTTCATGTACTCCTCCTTGGTCTCCTTCTTCCCCCTCTGCCGAGGTTTGAGGTTCTGCAGCGTCAGGGAGTGAGTCTGTGTGCACCACTGAGATAGAGTGAGCAGAAACTGCAGGAAGAGCAGGAACGCGTCAGAGGGGAGGGGGGGGGCACACAGGATATAAATACACTATACTGCCAAAAGTTTTGGCCCCGCCCTCCAAATCATGTGATTCAGATGATCCAATCCCCTCCATGGCCACATGTGTATACAATCAACCCCTAGGCATGCAGACTGCTTCTACAAACATTGGTGAAAGAATGGGTCGCTCTCAGGAGCTCAGTGACTCCAAGCGTGGTCCCGTGATAGGTGGCCACCTGTGCAATAAGTCCATCCGTGACATTTCCTGGCTACTAAATATTCCACGCTCAACTGTTAGTGGGATTATAACAAAGTGGAAGCAACTGGGAACAACAGCAACTCAGCCACCAAGTGGTAGGCCACGTCACATGACAGAGCGGGGTCAGCGCATGCTGAAGCACACAGTGCGCAGAAGTCGCCAACTGCCTGCAGAGTCAATAGCTAAAGACCTCCAAACTTGGTGTGGCCTTCAGATGAGCCCAACAACAGTGCGTAGAGAGCTTCATGGAATGGGTTTCCATGGCCGAGCAGCTGTATCCAAGCCTTACATCACCAAGTGCAATGCAAAGCGTTGGATGCCGTAGTGTAAAGCACGCCGCCACTGGACTCTAGAGCAGAGGAGATGTGTTCTCTGGAGTGACCCATCACTCTTCTCTGTCTAGCAGTCCAATGGACGTGTCTGGGTTTGGTGGTTGCCAGGAGAACGGTACTTGCCTGACTGCATTGTGCCAAGTGTAGAGTTTGGTGGAGGGGGGATTATGGTGTGGGGTTGTTTTTCAGGGGTTGGGCTTGGCCCCCTAGTTCCAGTGAAGGGAACACTTAAGGCGACATTTTGGACAATTTCATGCTCCCAACTTTGTGGGAAGAGTTTGGGGATGGCCCCTTCCTGTTCCAACATGACTGCCCACCAGTGCACAAAGCAAGGTCCATAAAGACATGGAGGAGCCAGTTTGGGGTGGAGGAACTTGACTGTCCTGCACAGAGTCCTGACCTCAACCCCATAGAACACCTTTGGGATGAATTAGAGCGGAGACTGCGAGCCAGGCCTCCTCCCCCGACATCAGTGCCTGACCTGACAAATGTGCTTCTGGAAGAATGGTCCAACCTTCCCATAGACACCCTCCTAAACCTTGTGGACGGCCTTCCCAGAAGAGTTGAAGCTGTTATAGCTGCAAAGGGCGGGGCCAACTCAATATTGAACCCTACGGACTAAGACTGGGGGGCCATTAAAGGTCATGTGTGCGGGAAAGGGCGGGGCCAACTCAATATTGAACCCTACGGACTAAGACTGGGGGGCCATTAAAGGTCTGTGTGTGGAAAGGGCGGGGCCAACTCAATATTGAAGCCTACGGACTAAGACTGGGATGCCATTAAAGGTCATGTGTGTGGAAAGGCCGGCCAACCAATATTTTTGGCAATATGGTGCATATCGTCATCAGAGACAAGGCTGTAGAGCTCTTAGGGTGATCTCAAGACTCTCAGCCTCTCTCATACATGTGTGAGCAGACTCCAGTATTTAGCAATGAAAGGCCTTTTTCTCCTCTAATCAGAACAGAACTACTTCTACTTTGCATTGAAAATCACGGATACCGAAAATCCATAGGTCAGCTGCACACGGACGGAACGTTCCTGATATTTATACTGAGGATCTTGTCGACAGAAAGATCCGGAGTAAAAGGTTTCATAAACACCATGCAGAAACGCACATATGTGTAGACACGTACAATTCTTCCTCATTGCCAGTGTTGCAATATACACGTGTATGTGCATGTAAACATGCGTACGCGCATCAATTACTGCACCCAGTTGTCACATTTTCTATTTTTGTTTCGGATCTCGTGTACACGGCGTATGAATTTATGCCCCAAATATGGTGATTTTTTTTTTCCTCACATAAAAAAATGCCTCTAATGTTATGTGTGTATATATACAGTGAAGGAAATGCGTATTTGCTCCCCGGCTGATGTTGAATGTTCGCCCCTCACAAAGAAATGATCGGTCTAACAATGGAATGTTCGGTGTAACACTGAGAGACAGAATACAACAACAAATTCAGCAGAAATGCGTCTAACAAATGATGACTGATCTGCATGTTCATGAGGGAAATAAGGATTTGATCCCCTTCACAAAACAAGACTTAGTACTTGGTGGCCAATCCCTTGTTGGCAATCACAGAGGTCAGACATTTCCTGGAGTTGGCCCCCAGGTTCGCACACCTCTCAGGAGGGATTTTGACCCACTCCTCTTGGCAGATCCTCTCCAAGTCATTAAGGTTCGGTGGCTGACGTTTGGCAACTCAAACTTTCAGCTCCCTCCACAGATTTTCGATGGGATTAAGGTCTGGAGACTGGCTAGGCCACTCCAGGACCTTAATGTGCTTCTTCTTGAGCCGCTCCTTTGTTGCCTTGGCCGTGTGTTTTGGGTCATTGTCATGCTGGAACACCCATCCACGACCCATTTTCAATGCCCTGGCTGAGGGAAGAAGGTTCTCACCCAATATTTGATGGTACATTGCCCCGTCCATTGTCTCTTTGATGCGGTGCAGTTGTCCTGTCCCCTTAGCAGAAAAACACCCCCAAAGCAGAATGTTTCCACCACCATGTTTCACAGTTGGGATGGTGTTCTTGGGGTCATAGGCAGCATTCCTCCTCCTCCAAACACGGCGAGTTGAGTTGATGCCAAAGAGCTGGATTTTGGTCTCATCTGACCACAACACTTCCCACCAGTCCTCCTCTACATCATTCAGATGTTCAGTGGCAGACTTCAGACGGGCCTGGACATGGGCTTTCTTGAGCAGAGGGACCTTGTGGGCACTGCAGGATTTCAGTCCTTGTCGGCGTAGTGTGTTACCAATTGTTTTCTTGGTGACTGTGGTCCCAGCTGCCTGGAGATCATTGACAAGATCCTCACGTGTAGTTCTGGGATGTTTCCTCACTGTTCTCATGATCATTGACACTCCACGAGGTGAGATCTTGCATGGTGCACCAGACCTAGGGAGACTGACACTTGTTTTGTGTTTCTTCCATTTGTGAATGATTGCACCAACTGTTGTCACCTTCTCACCAAGCTGCTTGGCCATAGTTTGGTAGCCCAGTCCAGCCTTGTGTAGGTCTACCATCTTGTCCCTGACATCCTTGGACAGCTCTTTGGTCTTTGCCATGGTGGAGAGTTTGGAATCTGATGGTTTGATTGCTCCTGTGGACAGGTGTCTTTTATGCAGGTAACAAAATGAGATTAGCAGCACTCCCTTTAAGAGACTGTTTCTAATCTCAGCTTGTTACCTGTATGAAAGACACATGGGAGCCAGAAATCCTGCTGAATGATAGGGGATCAAATCCTTCTTTCCCTCATGAACATGCAGATCCGTCATCATTTGTTAGACGCATTTCTGCTGAATTTGTTGTATTCTGTCTCTCAGTGTTACAATACACCGAACATTCGATTTTTAGACCGATCATTTCTTTGTGAGGGGCGAACATTCAACATCAGCCGGGGAGCAAATACTTATTTCCTTCACTGTATATATACATATATGAATCTATGTATGCATGTATGCCAGTTTGCACACGTATGGCATTGAGCATAAATGCATTTTACTGGCCGGAATATTCATTTATTTTGGCCATTGGAATGTACATGAGACGTGCAGAACAAACAAACAAAAAAAAAAGTGTTTCTTTTCGTTTCGGATCGATTCGTTAAGTCACTGATTTCATCGAGTTGAATTCGTAACAAAATTAATTTTGTTTATTTTTGTTTCAAATATTTATTTTCAACCGGATTCAAATGGATTTGAAGCATTGGAATTGAATTTGAATCGAAAAATATCTCATCAATCCGAATTCATTGCGAAGAATAGCTGAATCTATTCTATTTCGAATTCCGAAATTCGAACTTCAGAAGACGGCTATATTCTTTCTATTCTATTTTTTTTATATGCTACTCTTTTATTTCCTATTCTATCCTATTCTGTTTTGTTTTACTCTACCCTTTGCTTTTCTATTCTAATCTATTTTTTCTATTCTATTCTTTTCTAATCTATTTAATTTTTCAATTTTATTCTATTTTTTTTTTACTATTCTAATATATTCTTTTCTATTTTATTCCTTTGTTATTTATTCTAGTCTATATTATTTTGTATTTTCTATTCTATTCTGTTTTATTCTATTCTTGTGAAAATGTAAATTTCACAATTTGAATTGCGGAAGAAAGCTATAATCTTTTTATTTTATTCTATTCGGAATTCAAATTTTGAAATTTGAATTTCGGAAGACAGCTATATTTTACTTTATTGTATTCTATTTTTTCTCTTCTATTCTATTCTTTTATGTTCTATTCTGTTTACTTCTAATCTGTTTTATTCTATTCTTTTCGAAATTTGAATATTGGAAGACAGCTCTAGTCTTTCTATTTGATTTTATTCTATCCTATTCCATTTTATTCTATTTGAAATGCAAATTTATGAAGATGGCTATATTCTTTCTATTCAATTCTATTCTATTTTTTTCTATTCTATTTTGTTATTTTCTATTCCATACTTTTCTATTGTAATCTATTTTCTAATGTATTCCTTTATTTTCTATTTATGATATTCTGTTTTATTCTGTTCTTTTCGAAATTCGAATATTGGAAGACAGCTCTAGTCTTTATATTTTATTTATTTTATTCTATCCTATTCCATTTGAAATGCAAATTTCTGAAGATGGCTATATTCTTTCTATTCTTTTTCTATTCTATTTTTTTTATTTCCTATTCTATTCTTTTCTATTGTAATCTATTTTCTAATGTATTCCTTTATTTTCTATTTATGATATTCTGTTTTATTCTGTTCTTTTCGAAATTCAAATATTGGAAGACAGCTCTAGTCTTTCTATTTTGTTTTATTCTATCCTATTCCATTTGAAATGCAAATTTCTGAAGATGGCTATATTCTTTCTATTCAATTCTATTCAATTTTTTTTTCTATTCTATTTTTTTTTACTTTCTATTCTATTCTTTTCTATTATAATCTATTTTTGAATGTATTCCTTTATTTTCTATTTTATGATATTCTGTTTTATTCTATTCTTTTTTAAATTTGAATATTGGAAGACAGCTCTAGTCTTTCTATTTTATTCTACCCTATTCCAGTTTATTCTATTTTATTCTATTTGAAATGCAAATTTCTGAAGATGGCTATATTCTTTCTATTCAATTCTATTCAATTTTATTTTTCTATTCTATTTTTTTTACTTTCTATTCTATTCTTTTCTATTGTCATTTAATATTTTCTAATGTATTCCTTTATTTTCTATTCTATTCTTTTCTATTGTCATTTATTATCTTCTAATGTATTCCTTTATTTTCTATTCTTTTCTATTGTAATCTATTTTTGAATGTATTCCTTTATTTTCTATTTTATGATATTCTGTTTTATTCTATTCTTTTTTAAATTTGAATATTGGAAGACAGCTCTAGTCTTTCTATTTTATTCTACCCTATTCCAGTTTATTCTATTTTATTCTATTTGAAATGCAAATTTCCGAAGATGGCTATATTCTTTCTATTCAATTCTATTCAGTTTTTTTTTCTATTCTATTTTTTTATTTTCTATTCCCCTCTTTTCTATTGTAATTTATTATTTTCTAATGTATTCCTTTATTTTCTATTTTATGATATTCTATTTTATTCTATTTGAAATGCAAATTTCTGAAGATAGCTATATTCTTTCTATTCAGTTCTATTCTATTCTTTTCTATTGAAACCTATTTTCTAATGTGTTCCTTTATTTTCTATTTTCTGATATTCTGTTTTATTCTATTCTTTTTGAAATTCAAATATTGGAAGACAGCTCTAGTCTTTCTATTTTATTTTATCCTACCGTATTCCATTTTATTTTATTCTATTTGAAATGTAAATTTCTGAAGATGGCTATATTCTTTCTATTCAATTCAATGGGAACGGACCTGATCATTCTGATCTAAACGCCGTCTATATTCCGATCAGTAAAAAAAGGCTTTTTTTTTCCAGTGTGCAAGAGGCCTTAAAGTGGAAATGAAGCATAAAGGCTATTCACAGCATAGTAGTAAAACTTCTGGTGTCCCTGTTGTCTGATATTTTCAGGTGGGGGCAGATGCAGGCCTCCAACACACCAAAAAAAAAAATAGCACCTGCTGTATTTATACAGAAGACAGAGAGATGAGACCTGCTAGTAGCTGTGACGCACCCATACACGACAATCCCGCAGCCATGATCTGGGCTGGATCTGACGGGCTCACCTTTGGAGACACCCTGGCGTTCTCCAGGAAAACCCGAGTCCAGACCGCCGGGTGCCGGGCCACGAACTTCCAATCGCGGCTGACCTCAGCCGCCCGCAGCAGAGTTTTAGTATCGAGGTAGGTGAATATACAGAACAGCGCTGCCCTCATCTTCAGGACCTCCGGGCTGATGACTTCATTGGTACGAGACGGACTCCCCTTCTCCGGCCTCAACATCCTGCCTTCGCAGCGGCCTAAAGGGGGCGTACACAAAAAACACTTCGATCAGAGTGGATCGATCTGTAACTGGTATTGTCTGAGCCAGGGTTTGAGCCAAGGACCCTAGCGCTTCAAGGCGGACGTGCTAACCACTGAGCCACTGTGCTGCACATGGACAGGCTCCATTCACATTTGCCCGACTTGCCATGCATCCTTGGACCAGGGGCGGACTGACAACTCATGGGGCCCCCGGGCAATAGGGGATCATGGGGCCCCTGTGTCCTCGCCAACACCCAAAAAAGCCTATGAAAGGTACCAGGGGCATCTCATGGGGCCCCTACTGACCCCGGGCCCTCAGGCAGTGCCCGAGTTGCTCGAATGGTCAGTCCGCCCCTTACTTGGACACAAAAAAGTCACATGTACTTCAATGGAAGCCGTTCAAATCTTTGCAACTTAAAGCCGAGCTCCACCCAAAAGGGGAAGTTCCGCTTTAAGGGCCGGTTCACATGATGTGCGTTTCAGTTGCAGTTTTTCTGCATCCAAAACGCACAGAAAGTAGGTGATATGGTTGTCAGTGTCATAGTTCACATCAGCGCCGGCAGTTCCAGGGCGTTCCGGTTGCAGAAAAAAAAATAGAACAGGCTGAACTATTCCTGCACAGAACTGCACTGGAAATGCATCAAACGCATCAAAAATGCACCGGAATGCACGTGTCCCTGTTTAAATTGAAGAAAGAGAGAGGAAAAAATTAACCGGAATGCATCAAAAACGCAGCGGAACGCACCTGTCCCTATTTGAATTGAAGAAAAAGAGAGGGGGAAAAATTAACTGGACTTCATAAAAAGCGCACAGGAACGTACCAAAAACGCACTGGAACGCACCAAAAATGCACTGGAACGCACCAAAAACTCACTGGAGGCACGTGTCCCTATTTAAATTGAAGAAAGAGAGAGGAAAAAAAATAACTGGAATACATAAAAAGCGCACCGGAACACACTAGAAAAACACACTGGAACGCACATGTCCCTGTTAAATTGAAGAAAAACTAGAAAAAGTGAACTGGAATGCATCAAAAACGCACCAAAAACGCTCTGGAATGCACCTGTCCCTATTTGAATTGAAGAAAAAGAGAGGGGGAAAAAATGAATTGGAATGCAGAAAAAAACGCATCAGAATGCACCAGAACGCATCTGGACTGCATTTCTAGTGTGTGAATCAACCCTTACGGCCAGTTCACACTTCATGCGTTTCAGTTGCTTTTCTTCTGCCGCCAAAAACGCACAGAAAGTCGGTGATATGGTTGTCAGTGTCATAGTTCACATCAGTGCTGGCCGTTCCAGTTGCAGAAAAAAAAAGTAGAACAGGCGGCATTATTCCTGCACAGAACTGCACTGGAAGGTGGTAAAATGCACTGGAACGTCCCTGTTTAAATTGAAGAAAGAGAGGGGAAAAAAATAAACAGGAACGCACCAAAAAAGCAGTGCAACGCACATGTCCCTATTTGAATTGAAGAAAAAGAAGAGGGGAAAAAATTGTATCAATGTAAAAATGTATCAAAAACGCACCCAAAACGCATTTGTCCCTGTTTAAATTGAAAAAAAAAACAGGAGAAAAAATGAAATGCATAAAAAGTGCACCGGAACGCACCAAAAATGCACTGGAACGGGCCTGTCCCTATTTTAATCGAAGAAAAAGAGGGGAAAAAATGAACTGGAATGCATTATAAAATGCACGGAAACGCACTGGAACACACATGTCCCTGTTTAAATTGAAGAAAAACAGGAGAAAAAATTAATTGGAATGCATAAAAAAAAACACATCAGAAATGCACCAGAACGCATCTGGACTGCATTTCTAGTGTGTGAACCGATCCTTACGGCCAGGTCACACTCCATGCGTTTCAGTTACTTTTTTTCTGCATCCAAAATGCACAGAAAGTCGGTGATATGGTTGTCAGTGTCTTAGTTCACATCAGTGCTGGCAGTTCTAGTTCCAGAAAAAACAAGTAGAACAGGCGGCATTATTCCTGCACAGAATGCGGTAAATCGCACCGGAACGCACCAAAAAAGCAGTGCAACACACATGTCCCTAATTGAATTGAAGTAAAAGAAAGGGGAAATAATTAACTGGAATGCATCAAAAACGCACCAAAAACGCACCTGTCCCTGTTTAAATTGAAGAAAAAGATGGGAAAAAATGAACTGAAATGTAAAAAAAACGTACTGGAACACGCCAAAAGCGGGCATGCAAAAACGCATCTGGACTGCATTTCTAAAGTGTGAACTAGCCCTAAGGCTTTGTCCCCCGCTCCCTGGATTGGCACCTTGGGGGAGCGGGTACCCGAATTTGAGGGTTGCCCGCTTACACTTCCAGTGCGATCACCTTAGGTGATCGGAAGCGGAAGTTGTCCTTCCCCGTAGTCTTCTGGGACTTCGGGACCATTCACAAAGCGCAGTGTTTCTCGCACACGCTCAGTGGGCACCCGGATGTGAAGCCGCAAGCTGTCACAGCCGGGTGCCCACACTGAAGATGGCGGAGCCGGGGAGAGAAGACGGCCGGTGAATCCAGTGGTGGTGAGGACACTGCTGGACTGAGGGACAGGTAAGTGTCTGTATTTTAAAAGTCAGCAGATACAGTTGTCATAGCTGCTGTACACTGTATGTTGAAGTATGTTGTAGTGTACACTGTATGTTGACGTATGTTGTAGTGTACACTGTATGTTGAAGTATGTTGCAGTGTACACTGTATGTTGAAGTATGTTGTAGTGTACACTGTATGTTGAAGTATGTTGTAGTGTACACTGTATGTTGAGTGTACACTGTATGTTGAAGTATGTTGTAGTGTACACTGTATGTTGAAGTATGTTGCAGTGTACACTGTATGTTGAAGTATGTTGTAGTGTACACTGTATGTTGAAGTATGTTGCAGTGTACACTGTATGTTGAAGTATGTTGAGTGTACACTGTATGTTGAAGTATGTTGTAGTGTACACTGTATGTTGAGTGTACACTGTATGTTGAAGTATGTTGCAGTGTACACTGTATGTTGAAGTATGTTGTAGTGTACACTGTATGTTGAAGTATGTTGCAGTGTACACTGGATGTTGAAGTATGTTGTAGTGTACACTGTATGTTGAAGTATGTTGTAGTGTACACTGTATGTTGAGTGTACACTGTATGTTGAAGTATGTTGTAGTGTACACTGTATGTTGAAGTATGTTGCAGTGTACACTGTATGTTGAAGTATGTTGTAGTGTACACTGTATGTTGAAGTATGTTGCAGTGTACACTGTATGTTGAAGTATGTTGAGTGTACACTGTATGTTGAAGTATGTTGTAGTGTACACTGTATGTTGAAGTATGTTGAGTGTACACTGTATGTTGAAGTATGTTGCAGTGTACACTGTATGTTGAAGTATGTTGTAGTGTACACTGTATGTTGAAGTATGTTGAGTGTACACTGGATGTTATAGTATGTTGCAGTGTACACTGTATGTTGAAGTATGTTGAGTGTACACTGGATGTTGAAGTATGTTGCAGTGTACACTGTATGTTGAAGTATGTTGCAGTGTACACTGTATGTTGAAGTATGTTGAAGTGTACACTGTATGTTGAAGTATGTTGCAGTGTACACTGTATGTTGAAGTATTTTGTAGGGTACACTGTATGTTGAAGTATGTTGAAGTGTAAACTGTATGTTGAAGTATGTTGAAGTGTACACTGTATGTTGAAGTATGTTGAGTGTACACTGTATGTTGAAATGCGTTTTTTATTACAAAATATATGTAAAATATTTTTAAAAATACATTTTCAAACATACTGCATGTCTTTAAAAATACAAATCTACATTCTTGGAACTCATTTACAAATATAGGTAAAAATATAGGTTAAAATGACTTTTTTATATGTTAAAAAAATGTGGTCCATATTCAATATATTTCAATAAATATATATATATGCTGCATGTTGAAACGTTTTTTTCTATATTACAAAATATATGACAAATATTTTTTAAAAATATATATTTTTTTAATATATTCTTCAGATTTTTTTTAACATATAAAAAATAGTAATTTTAATGTATATTTTTAGATATATTTGTAAATGCATTCCAAAAATATAGATTTGTATTTTTAAAGACGTACAGTATGTTTGAAAATTTATTTTTAAAAATATTTTTCATATATTGTGTAATAAAAACGCATTTCAAGATGCAGTGTGTATATATATTATTGACATATATTTTCTAATATATTGAATGCGGCCAAAATTATAGCATTTCAAATATATGTCAATATATTTGGGAAGAATATTTTTAAAATATATTTCAAGTATATTTTTCTTCCATGTGGGAGAGACTTTACAAAAGGTTCCTGCACTTCTTTTATGCGATTTGAGTGCCATAGACTGCAATGGAAACTCTCAAAAGTCGCATAAAAAGTCGCATCTTAATATTATCAATGCGGCAGTTGTGCAACAGTCAAAGCCAAAGTTGCATCCAAGTTGCACCCATCCAAAGTTGCATCCCAGTCGCACCCATCCAAAGACGCATCTTAATATTACCAATGTGGCAGTTGTGCAACAGTCAAAGCCAGAGTTGCATCCAAGTTTCACCCATCCAAAGTTGCATCCCAGTTGCACCCATCCAAAGTTGTATCCAGGTCGCACCCATCCAAAGTTGCATCCAAGTCGCACCCATCCAAAGTCGCATCCAAGTCGCACCCATCCAAAGTCGCATCCAAGTCGCACCCATCCAAAGTCGCATCCAAGTCGCACCCATCCAAAGTCGCATCCAAGTCGCACCTATCCGAAGTTGCATCCCAGCCGCACCCATCCAAAGTTGCATCCCAGTCGCACCCATCCAAAGACGCATCTTAATATTACCAATGCGGCATTTGTGCAACAGTCAAAGCCAGAGTTGCATCCAAGTCGCACCCATCCAATGTTGCATCCAAGTCGCACCCATCCAATGTTGCATCCCAGTCGCACCCATGCAAAGTACCATCCTGATCCATCACCAGAGCCCCATCCATCCTCTATCACTTCCCTTTGGCTCCCACAGATCCTCACTTACTGCCAGGGGCGGACTGACAACTCATGGGGCCCCCGGGCAATAGGGGATCATGGGGCCCCTGTGTCCTTGCCCACACTCAAAGCACACCCAAAAAAGCCTATAAAAGGTACCAGGGGCATCTCATGGGGCCCCCTACTGACCCCGGGCCCTCGGGCAGTGCCTGAGTGCTTGAATGGTCAGTCTGCCCCTGCTTACTGCCTAGGCAGACAGTTAGCAGGTCTCATGGGAGGACACTATGCAAATACCGACTTTCAGAAAGTCGGAGAATTCTTTTCTCTACTGTGCACAAACCAGTGCCGGGGACTCACCTTTCGGTCTGCAGCCCTCTGAGACCTGGCCAGAATTCAGGTCGGCAGAGCCAATGCTCTCCTGCTCCCAGACCTCGGCCTCAGATTCCGTGGTCCGGGACCCGCCGTCCGAGATGTCCCCTTCTTCTCCCTCTGTGCTATTGCGGTACGGCCGGCGGTGCCAGTTCTGGATGGCTTGGCGTCGCAGTCCCGAGCTGCGGCTATTGTTCCTCTCGAAGCTGTTGTCTCTCTGGTTGTTGTTCCCGGAATAATTATGGGGATCTAAGGCCTCGTCTATGGCCACCGGTTCAACTCCGTCACTGTCATAGCAGCCGGAGCTCTGAGAGACGGTCTTCACTCTTCCCGAAACTCTGAAGACATGGAAATAAAGACACTAAGAAACAAATGTTCTCGGCATAAATGATATATATGCGACAAGCCGTGTGTCTGGATAGGTGACAACACTGGAGCAAATTTCAAACGCCGTGCCTGAGGGTTGTCACCGATCCAGAGCGGCCATAACAAACTTTATGTGAGGACCGACCGATACGATTGGGGTGACAAGAGGATCACTCTAAATGGCAAGGTTTTTTTTTTTTTTTTATGAAGGATGCATGTGTCATATAACATCCACCCCCACATGGAAAAAAATATATTTGAAATGCTACAATTATGGCCATATTCAATATATTTCAAAATATATTTCAATAAATAAATAAATATAAATAAACATATATATATATACACACACACAAATACTGCATGTTGAAATGCGTTTTTTATATATTACAAAATGTATGAAAACTATTTAGAAAAATATTCTTCAGATTTTTTTTAACATATAAAGTAATTTTAATATATTGGAAATACTACAGTTTTGGCCATATTCATTATATTTCAAAATATATTTCAATAAATTTTATAAATTTTATATATATATATATATATATATATATATATATATAAATATTGAAATGTGTTTTTTATATATTACAAAATATATGAGAAATGTTTTTAAAAGTATTCTTCAGATTTTTTTTAACATATAAAAAAGTAATTTTATTATATTTGAAATCCTACAGTTTTGGCCATATTCAATATATTTCAAAATATAGTTCAATAAATTTTTATATATATATATATATATAATATTGCATGTTGAAATGCGTTTTTAATATTTTACAAAATATATGAGAAGTATTTTTAAAAGTATTCTTCAGATTTTTTTTAACATATAAAAGTCATTTTAATATACTTGAAATACTACAGTTTTGGCCATATTCAATGTATTTAAAAATATAGTTCAATAAATTTTATTTATTTTTATTTATTTTTTTTATATTTAAATTATATTGCATATTGAAATGCGTTTTTTATATGTTACAAAATCTATGAAAACATTTTTTAAAAATTATATATTTTTTAAATATATTCTTCAGATTTATTTTAACATATACAGTATAAAAAAAACTAATTTTAACCTATATTTTTACATATATCTGTAAATGTATTCCAAAAATGTAGATTTGAATTCCTAAAGACATACAGTAGATTTGAAATTTATTTTTAACCCCTTGGCGCCGGTGCCTCCCGGCCCGTTAAGGGTTCCAGAAGGGGCGGCGTTTTAGGGTCATGTGACCGCCGTGATTCGCTGTCAGGGCGGTCACATGATTGGGAAAGGTCCCGATCAAAAGAGGAGATCGGGACCTTTCTGTGAGTACCGAATGTGTGCGCTCTCAGCACATATGGTTTTTTTTTTATAGAACGCAAATGTGCGGCCGCTTGGCGTCTAGGCCCAGGAGGCCACACATTTGCGTTCGGCCGGCGCCAAGAGGTTAAAAGTATTTTTTTATATATTTTGTAATAAAAACGCATTTCAACATGCAATATATACAGTATATATATTTATTGAAATATATTGAATATGGCCAAAGTTGCAGCATTTCAAATATATGTCAATAAATATATATACTGTATATATTGCATGTTGAAATGCGTTTTTATTACAAAATATATGGAAAATATTTTTAAAAATATATTTCAAATATATGTCAATATATTTGGGAAGAATATTTTTTAAATATATTTCAAATATATTTTTCTTCCATGTGGGAGATACTTTACAAAGGATTCCTGCACATACAAGACATACAGTATATTTGAAATGTATTTTTAAAAATATTTTCCATATATTTTGTAATAAAAACGCATTTCAACGTACAGTGTGTGTATGTATATATATATATATATATTTATTGAAATATATTGAATACGGCCAAAATTGTAGCATTTCAAATATATGTCAATATATTTGGGAAGAATATTTTTTAAATATATTTCAGTTATATTTTTCTTCCATGTGGATATTTTCAACCATGAATACGCTTTAAAAACATTTGATGAGGATGCTGTTAGTAAATTAGAAAAGAAAACCTCACCCGATACAGGAGGAAGCTCGCTGACTGGACGCAGGATATGAACCATGGGTGGAGGAACCGGGCCCCTGGTGCCTGTCTGTCCTCTAGGAGAGGAGAATAAACGCACAGATCAGTAATATAGACTTTTATTCTGCGCTGGAAGAATGACAAAAAATAGATTCACTACTATGAGGAACAGGGGCGGAGCAAGGGCGGACTTACCATTTGGAAACGCGGGCACTGCCCGAGGGCCCGGGGTCAGTAGGGGGCCCCATGAGATGCCCCTTTTACCTTTTTCGTAGGCTTTTTTGAGTTTGGGCAAGGACACAGGGGCCCCATGATCCCCTATTGCCCGGGGGCCTTATGAGTTGTCAGTCCGCCCCTGTCTGTGAGATGCTTTTCTGATTTGTATATCCTATTCCTTTACCCTACGGATACTCTTGGAGTTCCTCCACTGTGGCCCAGGAGGGAATACTGGCTCTATAATCGCATGATTTTCTTACTCCTAGTCACCTTAGCATTTACAGTGAATATAAAAATCGACACATCCTGTTCAAATGTCAGGTTTCTGTGATGTAAAAAAAAATAAGACAAAGATAAATCATTTCAGAACTATTTCCACCTTTAACTGCGGACCATGGCTTTTGCTGTAGGATGCGACTAAGAAAATGTCAGGAAAGACCTACTAGAATAGCTAAAGTTTATTTGGGGGTAATCAGATTCACTATACTTAATGCAGGGTCTGGGGAGAACGGATATAGTGAATGCAGGGTCCAGGGAGACCAGATATAGTGAATGCAGGGTCCGGGGAGAGCAGATATAGTGAATGCGGGGTCCAGGGAGACCAGATATAGTGAATGCAGGGTCCGGGGAGAGCGGATATAGTGAATGTGGGGTCCAGGGAGAGCGGATATAGTGAATGCAGGGTCCGGGGAGAGCGGATATAGTGAATGCAGGGTCCGGGGAGACAGATATAGTGAATGCAGGGTCCAGGGAGAGCGGATATAGTGAATGCAGGGTCCGGGGAGAGCGGATATAGTGAGTGCAGGGTCCGGGGAGAGCGGATATAGTGAATGCAGGGTCCGGGGAGACCAGATATAGTGAATGCAGGGTCCGGGGAGACCAGATATAGTGAATGCAGGGTCTGGGGAGACCAGATATAGTGAATGTGGGGTCCGGGGAGAGCGGATATAGTGAATGCGGGGTCCGGGGAGACCAGATATAGTGAATGCAGGGTCCGGGGAGACCGGATATAGTGAATGCAGGGTCCGGGGAGACCGGATATAGTGAATGCAGGGTCCGGGGAGACCAGATATAGTGAATGCAGGGTCCGGGGAGACCAGATATAGTGAATGCAGGGTCCAGGGAGAGCGGATATAGTGAATGCGGGGTCCGGGGAGAGCGGATATAGTGAATGCAAGTTCCAGGGAGATCAGATATAGTGAATGCAGGGTCCGGGGAGAGCGGATATAGTGAATGCAGGGTCCGAGGAGAGCAGATATAGTAAATGCAGGGTTTGGGGAGAGCGGATATAGTGAATGCAGGGTCCGGTGAGAGCGGATATAGTGAATGCGGGGTCCGGGGAGACCGGATATAGTGAATGCAGGGTCCGGGGAGAGCGGATATAGTGAATGCAGGGTCCGGGGAGAGCGGATATAGTGAATGCAGGGTCCGGGGAGAGCGGATATAGTGAATGCAGGGTCCGGGGAGAGCAGATATAGTGAATGCAGGGTCCGGGGAGACCAGATATAGTGAATGCAGGGTCCGGGGAGAGCGGATATAGTGAATATGGGGTCCGGGGAGAGTGGATATAGTGAATGCGGGGTCTGGGGAGACCAGATATAGTGAATGCAGGGTCCGGGGAGACCAGATATAGTGAATGCAGGGTCCGGGGAGACCGGATATAGTGAATGCGGGGTCCAGGGAGACCAGATATAGTGAATGCAGGGTCCGGGGAGAGTGGATATAGTGAATGCAGGGTCCGGGGAGACCGGATATAGTGAATGCAGGGTCCGGGGAGACCGGATATAGTGAATGCAGGGTCCGGGGAGACCAGATATAGTGAATGCAGGGTCTGGGGAGAGCGGATATAGTGAATGTGGGGTCCAGGGAGAGAGCGGATATAGTGAATGCAGGGTCCGGGGAGACCGGATATAGTGAATGCAGGGTCTGGGGAGACCAGATATAGTGAATGTGGGGTCCGGGGAGAGCAGATATAGTGAATGTGGGGTCCGGGGAGAGCGGGTATAGTGAATGCAGGGTCCGGTGAGAGCGGATATAGTGAATGCGGGGTCCAGGGAGACCGGATATAGTGAATGCAGGGTCCGGGGAGAGCGGATATAGTGAATGCAGGGTCCGGGGAGACCAGATATAGTGAATGCAGGGTCCGGGGAGAGCGGATATAGTGAATGCAGGGTCCGGGGAGAGCAGATATAGTGAATGCAGGGTCCGGTGAGAGCGGATATAGTGAATGCGGGGTCCGGGGAGACCGGATATAGTGAATGCAGGGTCCGGGGAGAGCGGATATAGTGAATGCAGGGTCCGGGGGACCAGATATAGTGAATGCAGGGTCCGGGGAGAGCGGATATAGTGAATGCAAGTTCCAGGGAGATCAGATATAGTGAATGCGGGGTCCGGGGAGAGCGGATATAGTGAATGCAGGGTCCGGGGAGACCAGATATAGTGAATGCAGGGTCCGGGGAGACCAGATATAGTGAAAATGGGGTCCGGGGAGAGCAGATATAGTGAATGAAGGGTCTGGGGAGACCAGATATAGTGAATGCAGGGTCCGGGGAGACCAGATATAGTGAATGCAGGGTCCGGGGAGACCAGATATAGTGAATGTGGGGTCCGGGGAGAGCGGATATAGTGAATGCAGGGTCCGGGGAGACCAGATATAGTGAATGCAGGGTCCGGGGAGAGCGGATATAGTGAATGCAGGGTCCGGGGAGAGGGGATATAGTAAATGCAGGGTCCGGGGAGAGCGGATACAGTGAATGCAGGGTCTGGGGAGACCAGATATAGTGAATGCGGGGTTCGGGGAGAGCGGATATAGTGAATGCAGGGTCCAGGGAGACCAGATATAGTGAATGCAGGGTCCGGGGAGAGCGGATATAGTGAATGCGGGGTCCGAGGAGATCGGATATAGTGAATGCAGGGTCCGGGGAGACAGATATAGTGAATGCAGGGTCCAGGGAGAGGGGATATAGTGAATGCAGGGTCCGGGGAGAGCGGATATAGTGAATGCAGGGTCCGGGGAGACCAGATATAGTGAATGCAGGGTCCGGGGAGAGCGGATATAGTGAATGCAGGGTCCGGGGAGACCAGATATAGTGAATGCAGGGTCCGGGGAGAGCGGATATAGTGAATGCAGGGTCCGGGGAGAGGGGATATAGTGAATGCAGGGTCCAGGGAGAGCGGATATAGTGAATGCAGGGTCCAGGGAGAGGGGATATAGTGAATGCAGGGTCCAGGGAGAGTGGATATAGTGAATGCAGGGTCCGGGGAGACCAGATATAGTTAATGTGGGGTCCGGGGAGAGCGGATATAGTGAATGCAGGGTCCGGGGAGACCAGATATAGTGAATGCAGGGTCCGGGGAGAGCGGATATAGTGAATGCAGGGTCCAGGGAGAGCGGATACAGTGAATGCAGGGTCTGGGGAGACCAGATATAGTGAATGCGGGGTCTGGGGAGACCAGATATAGTGAATGCGGGGTTCGGGGAGACCGGATATAGTGAATGCGGGGTCTGGGGAGACAGATATAGTGAATGCAGGGTCCGGGGAAACCGAATATAGTGAATGCGGGGTCCGGGGAGAGCGGATATAGTGAATGCAGGGTCCGGGGAGAGCGGATATAGTGAATGCAGGGTACAGAGAGACCAGATATAGTGATGTAATTTGGGGCAGAGTTATAAATGGCTTTATATGTAATTGTTAATGCTTTGAATTTTATCCGATGGGCAATGGGAAGCCAGTGGAGGGATTGGCAGAGAGGGATGGAGGACACTGAGTGGAGGTCAGTGGAGGGATTGGCAGAGAGGGGTGGAGGACACTGAGTGGAGGCCAGTGGAGGGATTGGCAGAGAGGGGTGGAGGACACTGAGTGGAGGCCAGTGGAGGGATTGGCAGAGAGGGGTGGAGGACACTGAGTGGAGGCCAGTGGAGGGATTGGCAGAGAGGGGTGGAGGACACTGAGTGGAGGCCAGTGGAGGGATTGGCAGAGAGGGGTGGAGGACACTGAGTGGAGGTCAGTGGAGGGATTGGCAGAGAGGGGTGCAGGACACTGAGTGGAGGCCAGTGGAGGGATTGGCAGAGAGGGATGGAGGACACTGAGTGGAGGCCAGTGGAGGGATTGGCAGAGAGGGATGGAGAACACTGAGTGGAGGCCAGTGGAGGGATTGGCAGAGAGGGGTGGAGGACACTGAGTGGAGGCCAGTGGAGGGATTGGCAGAGAGGAATGGAGGACACAGAGTGGAGGCCAGTGGAGGGATTGGCAGAGAGAGGTGGAGGACACAGAGTGGAGGCCAGTGGAGGGATTGGCAGAGAGGGGTGGAGGACACTGAGTGGAGGCCAGTGGAGGGATTGGCAGAGAGGGGTGGAGGACACTGAGTGGAGGCCAGTGGAGGGATTGGTAGAGAGGGATGGAGGACACAGAGTGGAGGCCAGTGGAGGGATTGGCAGAGAGAGGTGGAGGACACTGAGTGGAGGCCAGTGGAGGGATTGGCAGAGAGGGGTGGAGGACACAGAGTGGAGGCCAGTGGAGGGATTGGCAGAGATGGGGTGGAGGACACTGAGTGGAGGCCAGTGGAGGGATTGGCAGAGAGGGGTGGCAGATACAGAACGGCTAGTAAGGTGGATGAGTCTGGCAGCAGCATTCATGATAGACTGAAGAGGGGATAGCCTGCGATGAGGACGGCCAATGAGGAGGGAGATACAATAGTCAAGGCGAGATATAACAAGGGAGTGATAAGTTGCTAGTGGTTTCTGGGGTTAGGAACGGGCGTATCTTGGAGATGTTGCGGAGGTGAATTCTACAAGATTTGGACAGTGATTGGATTTGGGGCTGATAGGACAGATGGGAGTCTAGGATTACACCTAGTACCCTGGCATGAGGGGAGGGACTGATGATTGTGTTACTGATCTTGATGGAGAAGTCGGGGGAGGGGGCATGGGCTGGGGGGAATACTAAGAGCTCAGTTTTGGAAAGATTGAGTTTGAGGAAGTGGAGTGACATCCATGCCGATATGTCTCTTAGTAGGTTAGTAATGCGAGAGGAGACTGAAGGGGTGAGGTGAGGGGTAGAAAGATAGATTTGTGTGTCATCAGCATAGAGATGGTACTTAAAGCCATGGGAGTTTATCAAGTGACCAAGGGAGGAGGTGTAGATGGTGAAGAGTAGGGGTCCAAGGACAGAACCTTGAGGGCCCCCTACAGAAAGAGGGAGTGGAGAGGAGGAGACAGAGTTAAAGGCAATGCTGGGTGGAGAAGGTGCCATTAGAGCATTGAAGATGTGAGTGAGGGAGCATAGGATAGAAGAAGAGGGTGACCGTAGTAGTTGTGAGGGGACAGGATCCAGGGGGAAGGTTGTGAGACGGGATTCTGAGAAAACCTTAGTGACCTCTTCGGTAGTAGCAAGGTCAAAAGAGGAAAGTGTTGAGGGAGGTGTAGTATAAGGTATGCTAAGTGGGATGGATGTCTGTGCAGAGGAGAGGCCCCTACGAATTGCATTAATCTTGTTTTTTGCAATCTCATAAGCAGTGAGTGAGGTATTGGGTGGAGGTGGAGAAAGTAGAGAGTGAAAAGTAGAGAAGAGACAACGAGGACTGGATGACAAGCTATTGCTGAGAGTGACAAAGTAGGCTTGTTTGGCAGCATGGAGGGAGGAATTTTATGTTAAGAGAGCAGATTATATTGGGTGAATGCTTGCTGAGATTTGGCTTTATGCCACAATCGCTCCAGCACACGACTATGTCTCTTAAGATTCCTGGTGTGGTCAGTCTTCCACGGATGTAACGGTCGGGGCCTGATGCTTCGTGTTGTTAGAGGAGCAAGTGAGTCTAATGCGGATGAAAGGGAACTGTTGTAGACAGCAGTGGCCAGGTCAGGGCAGGACAGGGGAGAGATTCTGTCTTAGAGTTGGTCAGTTGCAGAGTGGAAAGGAGCCGGGTTCAAGTTGTGAAGGTTTCTGCGGGTAATTGTTTGCTGCTTGGAAGGATAGGTGTTTGAAGACGAGGACACTGGGAAGGTGATGAGATTGTAATCAGAGAGAGGAAAGGGGGTGTTTGTGAGGTTGTAGGGAGTGCAAAGATGGGAGAAAACAAGGTCTAATGTATTCCCATCAGAGTGAATGGAGGACGGTGTCCATTGGTTAAGGCAAAAGAGGAGGTTATGTTGAAGAGTTGAGATTTAGTTACTATGTAAGTTACCCACCCCTGGGTCATCCAACCTGGACCCATGCACTGTGTATGTTACCTACCCCAAACCATTGCATTATGTATGTCACCTAACCTGAATCCATGCACTACATACATTACCTACCCCAGACCATTGTAATATGTGTGTCACCCAACCTGGCCCCTGCACTACGTATGTTACCTACCCCAGACTCTTGCACTATGTATGTTACCCAACCTGAACCCATGCACTACGTACATTACCTACCGCAGATCATTGTAATATGTGTATCACCTAATTTGGACACATGCACTACATACGTTATCTACGCCAGACCACTGGACTATGTATGTAACCCAACCTAGACCAATGCACTATGGATGTCACCCAACCTGTACCCATACACTATGTATGTTACCCACACCAGACCTATACACTATGTATGTCACCCACTCTGGACCCATGCACTATGTACATGATCTACCCCAGACCCTTGCACTATGTACATTGCCTACCCCATACCATTGTAATATGTGTGTCACCCAACCTGTCCCCTGCACTACGTATGTTACCTACCCCAGACTCTTGCACTATGTATGTCACCCAACCTGGACCCATGCACTACGTACGTTATTTACCCCAGACCTTTGCACTATGTATGTCACCTAACCTGGACCCATGCACTACATACATTACCTACCCCAGACCTACTGTATGTATAGTGTATGTCACCCAACCCAGACCCAGGCACTATGTACATTACCTACCCCAGTCCATTGTAATATGTGTATCACCCAACCTGTACCCATGCACTATGTATGTTACCCACATCAGACCCATGCACTATGTATGTCACCCAATCTGGACCCATGCACTACGTACGTTATCTATCCCAGACCATTGCACTATGTACATTACCTACCCCAGGCCATTGCAATATGTATGTCACCCAACCTGAACCCATGAACTACGTACATTACCTACCCCAGACCATTGTAATATGCATATCACCCAATCTGGTCTCATGCACTACGTACATTACCTACCCCAGACCACTGGACTATGTATGTAACCCAACCTGGACCCATGCACTACATACATTACCTGCCCCAGAACTTTGCACTATGTATGCAACCCAACCTGGACCCATGCACTACGTACATTACCTACTTCAGACCCATGAACTACGCACATTACCTACTCCAGACCCACGCACTATGTACATTACCTACTCCAGACCATTCCAATATGTATGCAACCCAACCTGGACCCATGCACTACGTACATTACCTACTCCAGACCCATGAACTACGCACATTACCTACCCCAGACCCACGCACTATGTACATGACCTACTCCAGACCATTCCAATATGTATGTCACCCAACCTGGACCCATGCACTACATACATTACCTACCCCAGACCATTGTAATTTGTATGTCACCCAACCTGGCCCCTGCACTACGTACGTTACCTACCCCAGACCTTTGCACTATGTATGTCATATAACCTGGACCCATGCACTACATATATTACCTACCCCAGACCATTGTAGTATGTGTGTCACCCAACCTAGACCCATGCACTACGTACGCTACCTACCCCAGACCCTTGTACAGTGTATGTCACCCAACCTGGACCCGTGCACTACGTACATTACCTACCCCAGACCATTGTAATATATGTATCACCCAACCTGTACCCTTGCACTATGTATGTTACCCACACCAGAACCATGCATGTCACCCAATCTGGACCATACACTACGTACATTATCTAACCCAGACCCTTGCACTATGTACATTACCTACCCCAGACTATTGCAATATGTATGTCATTCGACCTGAACCCATGCACCACATACATTACCTACCCCAGACCATTGTAATAAGTATGTCACTCAACCTGGACCCATGCACTGTGTTCGTTACCAACCCCAGACTACTGGACTATGTATGTAACCCAACCTAGACCAATACACTATGTACATTACCTACCCCTGACCCTTGTACCATGTATGTCACCAAACCTGGACCCATGCACTATGTACATTACCTACCCCAGACCATTGCAATATGTATGTCACCCAACCTGGACCCATAAACTACATACATTACTTACCCCAGACCATTGTAATATGTATGTCACCCAACCTGGACCCATAAACTACATACATTACTTACCCCAGACCATTGCAATATGTATTTCACCCAACCTGGACCCATAAACTACATACATTACTTACCCCAGACCATTGTAATATGTATGTCACCCAACCTGGACCCATGCACTATGTACATTACCTACCCCAGACCATTGCACTATGTATGTCACCCAACCTGGACACATGTACTATGTACATTACCTACCCCAGACCCTTGCACTCTATACATAACCTACCCCAGACCATTTCACTATGTACATTAGCTACCCCAGACCATTCCAATATGTATGTCACCCAAGCTGGACCCATGCACTACATACATTACCTACCCCAGACCATTGTAATATGTATGTCACCCAACCTGGACCCATGCACTACATACATTACCTACCCCAGACAAATGGACTATGTATGTAACCCAACCTAGACCAATGCACTACATACATTACCTACCCCTGACCCTTGCACCATGTATGTCACCCAACCTGGATCCATGCAATACATACATTACCTACCCCAGACCCTTGCACTATGTATGTCACCCAACCTGGAGCCATGCACTACGTATATTACCTACCCCAGGCCATTGAACTATGTATGTCACCCAATCTGGACTCACGCACTACATACATTACCTATCCCAGACCTTTACATGTAAATAACTTAACCTGGACCCATGCACTATGTGTGTTACCTACCCCAGACCATTGCATTATGTATGTCACCCAACATGGACTCATGCACTACATACATTACCTACCCCAGACCTTTGCATTATGTATGTCACCCAACTGGACCCATGCGCTACGTATGTTATCTACCCCAGACCATTGCACAATGTATTTCACCCAACTGGACCCATGCGCTATGTACGTTACCTACCCCAGACCATTGTACAATGTATTTCACACAAATGGACCCATGAGCTATGAACGTTACCTACCCCAGACCTTTGCATTATGTATGTCACCCAACTGGACCCATGAGCTATGTATGTTACCTACCCCAGACCATTGTACAATGTACATCACCCAACCTGGACCCCTGCACAATGTAAGTTATATACTTCTGATGGATACACTGAAGTTTTAGGTGGGTGTGCAATCTTGCCACACCCACCATTTGTCGCAGTACCCTACATGTGTTGCTGTTACCCTTGCCCTCTACATCACCCCCATTCTCAGGAAATCAGATTTGCAAAAGTTCCTAGATATGCTCACATGTATTATAACAGTTTATTAGTTCATCGCCTGAAGCGCAACTTTAAAGTTTGCACCTTTTTTTTCTTCCCATCACCGTTTTACACTTTAAACATCTGTACACTGGCGAAAATGTTAGCGGTAATGTAGGTTAGAATAGTGAAACAGCAATTTTCAGCAATAATACAGAGCATGCTGTAGACTGGCAGTGTGTCCGTCCACATGGTCATACCTGCCTGGGTCCCTGGAGGCGGGGTTCCTGTGCTTTGTATCCAGGGATGCTACACCTTCCCAAGCTGCCGTTCGGAGTCGTCCCACAACTACTGATAATCTGCAGCTGCTTCTCGGCCCGGTCCGCTCGGTCCAGGAGCTCTTCGATGAACTGTTGTAAGCGCACCTTGGCATTGGCTTCTCGGCTCGCTGTCTCTTTCAAGAACAGGTCGATCTCTACCACCTCCCTGCATGACAAAGCCAGAAAAGAGAGGAGCTGTAAAGATGGTAATATTTAGGGCATTGATTTCTCAACTTTCTCCTTGCCTTAAGTGTGGCCCCTGACATCACCAAAGGGCCACATATATTATTCAGTGAATGTAACGCTACCAAAAGCTCTCAGAGATGGCATACTGTACATGCAACAGTAGCTAACCTGAGGCTACAGACATGTACAGGAGGTGTTGGAGACTGGGACATGTTACACGGGACTTCTCGAGGTCACTGGTATGACATTTCTCTCAGCAAAAAAAGGATAAAGAAGGAAAATAGATAGACAGTACAGCAAAAAGTAAGATAGTGAGAAAGAAATAAGCCATTTAATACTAGAACTCAGTCTAAGGAATGTTTTTCCTTTACTGAGAAAGCACCTAGGTAAGGAAACACACAAACTATTGTCTACAGGGGCCCTGAGGGTCGGGTCCCACAATATATTCTAAAGGGACAAATGCAGTCCCTGGGCCACAGGTTAGCTTCTAAGAATCTAGGGTCAGTCAACTCAAATCCAAAATTATAATCACCGAATGGTCACAGTTCATTCAGAGGAAGGCAAAAAAACCAGCAAAGCATGATCCAATCTGCTCCTGCAGGGGAATATATTCCTTCCTGATCCCCCGAGAGGCAATCGGATATTCCCTGGATCAGATTTACATATAAATGTTATATCCAGTTATATTCTGTGTATCCAAGAAAGAATCCAGGACTTTCCTATAGCAATCCACTGAGCTGGCCACAACCAACTCTTGAGGGAGTCTATTCCACATTCTCACAGCTCTTACTGTGAAGAAACCTTTCCGTGTTTGGAGACTACATTTATTTTCCTCCAGATGTAAAGATCGCCCCCTTGTCCTCTGTGATGACCTCAGGGGGAATAACTACACCGAGTTCACTATATGAACCACTGATGTATTTATACATGGAGATCATATCCCCCTTATGTATTATACATGGAGATCATATCCCCCCCTTATGTATTATACATGGAGATCATATCCCCCCTTATGTATTATACATGGAGATCATATCCCCCCTTATGTATTATACATGGAGATCATATCCCCCCTTATGTATTATACATGGAGATCATATCCCCCTTATGTATTATACATGGTGATCATATCCCCCCTTATGTATTATACATGGAGATCATGTCCCCCCTTATGTATTATACATGGAGATCATATCCCCCTTATGTATTATACATGGAGATCATATCCCCCCTTATGTATTATACATGGAGATCATATCCCCCTTATGTATTATACATGGAGATCATATCCCCCCTTATGTATTATACATGGTGATCATATCCCCCTTATGTATTATACATGGAGATCATATCCCCCCTTATGTATTATACATGGAGATCATGTCCCCCCTTATGTATTATACATGGAGATCATATCCCCCCTTATGTATTATACATGGAGATCATGTCCCCCCTTATGTATTATACATGGAGATCATATCCCCCCTTATGTATTATACATGGAGATCATATCCCCCCTTATGTATTATACATGGAGATCATATCCCCCTTATGTATTATACATGGTGATCATATCCCCCCTTATGTATTATACATGGAGATCATGTCCCCCCTTATGTATTATACATGGAGATCATATCCCCCTTATGTATTATACATGGAGATCATATCCCCCCTTATGTATTATACATGGAGATCATATCCCCCCTTATGTATTATACATGGAGATCATATCCCCCTTATGTATTATACATGGAGATCATATCCCCCCTTATGTATTATACATGGAGATCATATCCCCCCCTTATGTATTATACATGGAGATCATATCCCCCCCTTATGTATTATACATGGAGATCATGTCCCCCCTTATGTATTATACATGGAGATCATATCCCCCCTTATGTATTATACATGGTGATCATATCCCCCTTATGTATTATACATGGAGATCATATCCCCCCTTATGTATTATACATGGAGATCATATCCCCCCTTATGTATTATACATGGAGATCATATCCCCCCTTATGTATTATACATGGAGATCATATCCCCCCTTATGTATTATACATGGAGATCATATCCCCCCTTATGTATTATACATGGTGATCATATCCCCCCCTTATGTATTATACATGGAGATCATACCCCCCCTTATGTATTATACATGGAGATCATATCCCCCCTTATGTATTATACATGGAGATCATATCCCCCTTATGTATTATACATGGAGATCATATCCCCCCTTATGTATTATACATGGTGATCATATCCCCCCTTATGTATTATACATGGTGATCATATCCCCCCTTATGTATTATACATGGAGATCATATCCCCCCTATGTATTATAGATGGAGATCATATCCCCCCCTTATGTATTATACATGGAAATCATATCCCCCTTATGTATTATACATGGAGATCATATCCCCCCTTATGTATTATAGATGGAGATCATATCCTCCCTTATGTATTATACATGGAGATCATACCCTCCCTTATGTATTATACATGGAGATCATATCCCCCCTTATGTATTATACATGGTGATCATATCCCCCCCCTTATGTATTTTACATGGAGATCATATCCCCCCTTATGTATTATACATGGTGATCATATCCCCCCCCTTATGTATTTTACATGGAGATCATATCCCCCCCTTATGTATTATACATGGAGATCATATCCCCCTTATGTATTATACATGGAGATCATATCCCCCCTTATGTATTATACATGGAGATCATATCCCCCCCTTATGTATTATACATGGAGATCATATCCCCCCCTTATGTATTATACATGGAGATCATATCCCCCCTTATGTATTATACATGGAGATCATATCCCCCTTATGTATTATACATGGAGATCATATCCCCCTTATGTATTATACATGGAGATCATATCCCCCCCTTATGTATTATACATGGAGATCATGTCCCCCCTTATGTATTATACATGGAGATCATATCCCCCCTTATGTATTATACATGGAGATCATATCCCCCCTTGTGTATTATACATGGAGATCATATCCCCCCTTATGTATTATACATGGAGATCATATCCCCCCTTATGTATTATACATGGAGATCATATCCCCCTTATGTATTATACATGGAGATCATATCCCCCTTATGTATTATACATGGTGATCATATCCCCCCTTATGTATTATACATGGAGATCATATCCCCCCCTTATGTATTATACATGGAGATCATATCCCCCCTTATGTATTATACATGGAGATCATATCTCCCCTTATGTATTATACATGGTGATCATATCCCCCTTATGTATTATACATGGAGATCATATCCCCCCTTATGTATTATACATGGAGATCATATCACCCCTTATGTATTATACATGGAGATCATATCCCCCCCTTATGTATTATACATGGAGATCATGTCCCCCCTTATGTATTATACATGGAGATCATATCCCCCTTATGTATTATACATGGAGATCATATCCCCCCTTATGTATTATACATGGAGATCATATCCCCCTTATGTATTATACATGGAGATCATATCCCCCTTATGTATTATACATGGTGATCATATCCCCCCTTATGTATTATACATGGAGATCATATCCCCCCCTTATGTATTATACATGGAGATCATATCCCCCCTTATGTATTATACATGGAGATCATATCCCCCCTTTTGTATTATACATGGTGATCATATCCCCCTTATGTATTATACATGGAGATCATATCCCCCCTTATGTATTATACATGGAGATCATATCCCCCCTTATGTATTATACATGGAGATCATATCCCCCCTTATGTATTATACATGGTGATCATATCCCCCTTATGTATTATACATGGAGATCATATCCCCCCTTATGTATTATACATGGAGATCATATCCCACCCTTATGTATTATACATGGAGATCATATCCCCCCTTATGTATTATACATGGTGATCATATCCCCCCTTATGTATTATACATGGTGATCATATCCCCCCTTATGTATTATACATGGAGATCATATCCCCCCTATGTATTATAGATGGAGATCATATCCCCCCCTTATGTATTATACATGGAAATCATATCCCCCTTATGTATTATACATGGAGATCATATCCCCCCTTATGTATTATAGATGGAGATCATATCCTCCCTTATGTATTATACATGGAGATCATACCCTCCCTTATGTATTATACATGGAGATCATATCCCCCCTTATGTATTATACATGGTGATCATATCCCCCCCCTTATGTATTTTACATGGAGATCATATCCCCCCTTATGTATTATACATGGTGATCATATCCCCCCCCTTATGTATTTTACATGGAGATCATATCCCCCCCTTATGTATTATACATGGAGATCATATCCCCCTTATGTATTATACATGGAGATCATATCCCCCCTTATGTATTATACATGGAGATCATATCCCCCCCTTATGTATTATACATGGAGATCATATCCCCCCCTTATGTATTATACATGGAGATCATATCCCCCCTTATGTATTATACATGGAGATCATATCCCCCTTATGTATTATACATGGAGATCATATCCCCCTTATGTATTATACATGGAGATCATATCCCCCCTTATGTATTATACATGGAGATCATATCCCCCCCTTATGTATTATACATGGAGATCATATCCCCCCCTTATGTATTATACATGGAGATCATATCCCCCTTATGTATTATACATGGAGATCATATCCCCCCCTTATGTATTATACATGGAGATCATATCCCCCTTATGTATTATACATGAAGATCATATCCCCCCCCTTATGTATTATACATGGAGATCATATCCCCCTTATGTATTATACATGGAGATCATATCCCCCCTTATGTATTATACATGGAGATCATATCCCCCTTATGTATTATACATGGAGATCATATCCCCCCTTATGTATTATACATGGAGATCATATCCCCCCTTATGTATTATACATGGAGATCATATCCCCCCTTATGTATTATACATGGAGATCATAAAAATCTTAATAAATTTAGTTCCTCTAATCTTTCCTCATAGCTGATCTCCTCCATGCCTCTTATCAGTTTGGTTGCCCTTCTCTGTACTTTCTCCAGTTCCCCAATGTTCTTTTTGTGAATTGGTGCCCAAAACTGAACTGCATATTCCAGATGAGGTTTAACTAATGATTTGTACCGGGGGGGGGGGGGGGGTGATATCTCTCTCTCTCTGGAGTCTATACCTCTCCTAATACAAGAAAGGATTTTGCTCGCTTTAGAACCCGCAGCTTGGCATTGCATGCCATTATTAAGCTTGTGATCTACCAGAACCCCCAGATCCTTCTCCATTGACCCCCCCCCGAGATCCTTCTCCACCATTGACCCCCCCAGATCCTTCTCCACCATTGACCCCCCCAGATCCTTCTCCACCATTGGCCCCCCCTCAAGATCCTTCTCCACCATTGATTCCCCCAGATCCTTCTCCACCATTGCCCCCCCCCAGTTGTACCCCCCCTAGTATGTATGATGCATGCATATTCCTAGCCCCCAAGTGCATAGTTGAATCGTTCTTTTTTTTTTATAGCTGTTCATACATCAGGACAGGTAGAGGGAGGGGCTAACATTAACAACCTGACACGGTAGTACAGACTTACACGTATTGGCAAGTTCATACAACATGAAGCCCTGCGGAGTTGGATTTTAATCAGCTACTTTATATTAATCAGCATTCCTCCCCAGTGCTGAGTTCCTTGTTTCAGCACTTGGACAGCGGCAGCACTGAGGGGACACACAGAGAACTACTCAAAGCAGGATCTCCCCCTCCCTACTGAGCCCTCTAGGGGTCAGAGGATGAAATTGCAGAGTGTGTCAGGGGGCACAGGCGTCCAACTTCCCTGGAAGTTTGAAATGCTGAGGAGCGTCTGCAGACCAGGAACAGGACGAAGGTAGAAGAAACAAGTCTGAAAACCAAACACACAGCGCTGCCACCTCCGGTCCGTAATCAACTTTATTATATGAGTCGCTGCTCAGGCTGTCGTCCTCTGTGAGCCCTGCAGAGACTGAATCTTGATAGAATGTCGGCATTTCGGTAAAATCCACAAGTAAATAGCCTTTATTTAAGAAGAACAAATTTGTAAAATCCACACAAAGGGCCAACGCGTTTTGGCCTGTTCGGTCTTATTCATGGCACATGCCTACCAGCCGCAACACGTTGGACCTTTCTATGGATTTGATGCTTTATTCTTCCTAAATAAAAACTATTTGCTTTGGATTTTGGTAAAATCTACAAGAAAATACCCTTTATTTAGGAAGAACAAAGCATCAAATCCACACAAAGGGCCAACGCGTTTCGGCTGGTAGGCATGAACCATGAGTAAGACCCAACGACTGAAACTCGTTGGCCCTTTCTATGGATTTGATGCTTTGTTCTTCTTAACCATTTGCCGCCCACCCTATGGCCGAATGGCGGGCGGCAAATGTCATCAGCTTTCCGGGTGCACGCCATATGGTGTCCTCCCCCTCATGCGCAGATTGCGCTCCTGCAGAGCGGCACAGCGGCGCGATCTGTCACCGGCCGTGTACCTCGGACACGGCCGATGACAGATCTGAGTATCGGCCCCCGTTGCCGGTACCATGTGACCTGCTGTGACCAATCACAGCAGGTCACATGACAGTTGTATACAATGGATGGCTTCATTCATGCCATCCATTGTATACTAGTGTCTAGCTGTGAATGGTCACAGAGATCACATGCACATGTCATGTGATTAGCTGTGGCCAAATCACAGCTAAGCACAAAAAAAAAAAAAAAATCCCTGAATGAATCGATGTCATTCAGGTAAATACTGGCTTATAGCAAAGTAATTCTTTGCTATAAGCAAATTGTGTAAAAAAAAAAAAATACTGATCACTTCCCCAAAGTAGTATAATGTTACTATGGTAACATTGTACTACTTTGGTCATAGTAAAATATGAAAAAAAAAATCTTAAAAAAAAGAAAAAAAGTTAATAAAAAAAAAAAATATATATATATATATATATATATTTTTTTCATACTGTCACCAGTCAGTGTCCTTGATCACCGCCATGCCAGTTATATGATGACGCTGTACTGCACTGGTGACCATATGTAAAAAAAAAAATAGTGAAACTAATTTTTTTAATTTTTTAATTTTCCAAAAAATTATGACCGAAAAAATACAACTTCAAAAAACACGCCATTCCTCTTATGAAATACGTCGGACTGTCTACTCTGCAAAAAGGGGTCATTTGGGGGATATCTGTACTGTCCTGACATTTGGGGGATATCTGTCCTGTCCTGTCCTGACATTTGGGGGATATCTTTACTGTCCTGACATTTGGGGGATATCTTTACTGTCCTGACATTTGGGGGATATCTGTACCGTCCTGACATTTGAGGGATATCTGTACCGTCCTGACATTTGAGGGATATCTGTCCTGTCCTGACATTTGGGGGATATCTGTACTGTCCTGACATTTGGGGGATATCTGTACTGTCCTGACATTTGGGGGATATCTGTACCGTCCTGACATTTGGGGGATATCTGTACTGTTCTGACATTTGGGGGATATCTGTACTGTCCTGACATTTGGGGGATATCTGTACTGTCCTGACATTTGGGGGATATCTGTACTGTCCTGACATTTGGGGGATATCTGTACTGTTCTGACATTTGGGGGGTATCTGTACTGTCCTGACATTTGGGGGATATCTGTACTGTCCTGACATTTGGGGGATATCTGTACTGTCCTGACATTTGGGGGATATCTGTACTGTCCTGACATTTGGGGGATATCTGTCTTGTTCTGACATTTGGGGGATATCTGTCTTGTTCTGACATTTGGGGGATATCTGTACTGTCCTGACATTTGGGGGATATCTGTCTTGTTCTGACATTTGGGGGATATCTGTACTGTCCTGACATTTGGGGGATATCTGTACTGTCCTGACATTTGGGGGATATCTGTACTGTCCTGACATTTGGGGGATATCTGTACTGTTCTGACATTTGGGGGATATCTGTACTGTTCTGACATTTGGGGGATATCTGTACTGTTCTGACATTTGGGGGATATCTGTACTATTCTGACATTCTTGGACCTCAAGAAATTAGATTGTCTGTCAGTACTTCAGGATTGATCAATATTCAGATCTATACCATAGTTTGTGAACTCTATAACTTTCCTACAAACTAAATAATACATCCTAATTTGGGTTATTTTCACCAAAGACATGTAGCAGAATACATCTCGGACTAAATTTATGAAGAACAATTATTTATTTGCAAACTTTTATAACAGAAATAAAGAAAAGCTTTTTTTTCAAAATGTTTGGTCTTTTTTTGTTAATTTAGCAAAAAATAAAATCCCCAGCGGTAATTAAATACCACCAAAAGAAAGCTCTAGTTGTGTGAAGAAAATGATAAAAATTTTAGTTTGGGTACAATGTTGTATGACTGCGCAATTGTCATTCAAAGTGTGAGAGCGCTGAAACCTGAAAACTGGCCTGGGCAGGAAGGGGGAAAATTGCCCGGTATGGAAATGGTTAAATAAAAACTATTTGCTTGTGAATTTTGGTAAAATCTACAAGAAAATACAATTTATTTAAGAAGAACAAAGCATCAAATCCACATAAAGGGCCAACGCGTTTCAGCTGTTGGGTCTTGCTCATGGTTCATGCCTACCAGCCGAACCGCGTTGGACCTTTGTGTGGATTTTATACTTTGTTCTTCTTAAATAAAGGGTATTTTCTTGTTGATTTAACTGAAGTGCCGGCATTCTATCACGATTCAGAAGACACCTGTCCTTGGAAAAATGAGTATTAAGCCTCTTTTTTTGCAGGGAACTGATTTGGGCAATTTTTTGGGGCGACAACAGAGTTACTTTAGGGTCAAACTTCTTTTATAACTTTTGAGCGGTGATTGGTAAGGTTAGAAAGGTTTATTGCTTTTGGGGGTGTAGTTAAAAATAAAAAAAATTCCGTTAGCTGTTCGAACATCGAAACTGCATGTAAATTAATTCTGTACAAATGGGGCAAATTGAATATTTTCAGATTATATTCTCTGCAGAATAAATGTTTGGCATTGAAAACAAAACACTGTGTGAATGGGGAAAATATTTTGTCCACAAGATGGAGCTATGGAGCATACTTATTTCCTATGATAATCAGCACCATCTAGTGGCCCTAATGCAGTATTTCACCTTTTATACTTTTTTTTTCAATGAATAACATTCTGCAGAGAATATAGCCTGAGAACATTCAACTTTTTTCCCCATTCCCACGGAATGAATTTAGATGTAGTTTCAAAGGGGGGGAACAGCTATATGGTATTTTTATAATACCCCTGACTTCTTTCTGCGTACACTCTAATGTCCCAACACGGTCACATTTATGTACAGTAACTCTGACATATTTCATGGTGCTGTACAAAAAACATTGAGCCAATCACATCAGTCTCTATACCAAAGGAGCTTACATTCTAATGTCCCCTCCCTACACAGTCACACACTAATTTTATACATTTCTATAGCTCTGACATATACCAAAGTGCTATACAGAGATCACTGAGCCAGTCACATCAGTCTCTGTACCGGAGGAGCTTACACTCTAATGTCCCCTCCCCCACAGTCACATCAGTCTCTGTACCGGAGGAGCTTACACTCTAATGTCCCCTCCCCTACAGTCACATCAGTCTCTGTACCGGAGGAGCTTACACTGTAATGTCCCCTCCCCCACAGTCACATCAGTCTCTGTACCAGAGGAGCTTACACTCTAATGTCCCCTCCCCCACAGTCACATCAGTCTCTGTACCGGAGGAGCTTACACTCTAATGTCCCCTCCCCCACAGTCACATCAGTCTCTGTACCGGAGGAGCTTACACTCTAATGTCCCCTCCCCCACAGTCACATCAGTCTCTGTACCGGAGGAGCTTACACTCTAATGTCCCCTCCCCCACAGTCACATCAGTCTCTGTACCGGAGGAGCTTACACTCTAATGTCCCCTCCCCCACAGTCACATCAGTCTCTGTACCGGAGGAGCTTACACTCTAATGTCCCCTCCCCCCACAGTCACATCAGTCTCTGTACCGGAGGAGCTTACACTCTAATGTCCCCTCCCCCACAGTCACATCAGTCTCTGTACCGGAGGAGCTTACACTGTAATGTCCCCTCCCCCACAGTCACATCAGTCTCTGTACCGGAGGAGCTTACACTCTAATGTCCCCTCCCCCCACAGTCACATCAGTCTCTGTACAGGGGAGCTTACACTCTAATGTCCCCTCCCCCACAGTCACATCAGTCTCTGTACCAGAGGAGCTTACAGTCTAATGTCCCCTCCCCCCACAGTCACATCAGTCTCTGTACCAGAGGAGCTTACACTCTAATGTCCCCTCCCCTCACAGTCACATCAATCTCCGTACAGAGGAGCTTACACTCTAATGTCCCCTCCCCCACAGTCACACCCTATTATTATTATACATTTATATAGCTCTGACATATACAGCAGTGCTGTACAGAGAACACTGAGCCAGTCACATCAGTCTCTGTACCAGAGGAGCTTACACTCTAATGTCCCCTCCCCCACAGTCACATCAGTCTCTGTACAGAGGAGCTTACACTCTAATGTCCCCTCCCCCACAGTCACATCAGTCTCTGTACAGAGGAGCTTACACTCTAATGTCCCCTCCCCCACAGTCACATCAGTCTCTGTACCAGAAGAGCTTACACTGTAATGTCCCCTCCCCCACAGTCACATCAGTCTCTGTACCAGAAGAGCTTACACTCTAATGTCCCCTCCCCTACAGTCACATCAGTCTCTGTACCAAAGGAGCTTACATTCTAATGTCCCCTCCCCCACAGTCACATCAGTCTCTGTACAGAGGAGCTTACACTTACATATTATAGAATTGTGTAGCTGACATATTCCGTAGCGCTGTACAGAGAACACTGGGACAGTCATATTAGGCTGAATAGATTCCCATTACAGGGTTAATGCGCCGTCAGTATAAAATGGCAGCACGGGTGGAGTATTTATAAACGTGTGAAGCACGCACTCACAACACACCGCGGGAACACGCTGCCACCAGGTTTCTTAGTGATATGTTATTCAGACGTAAGGAGCTGAGATCCCTCTCCAATCGCTATCTATTTAAAGGAGAACTCTAGCTGAGCATTAATAACTTCTAATAAACATGTATGTACAGGAGTGAAATAATTGCACTGCAGGCCCGCGGCTGCTTCAATCCATGCTACCCCAACCCCTCCCCCCCCCCCACACAAACACCATTTAATTGGATCATACATGCGAGTTACTGTATGCAGACATTGTGTTTTACTTGGGAAATCTTTTGCCATTCCCATGGACTCCCCTGTTGTGTGGGACTCTGGACAGCCATCCATGGTGCCCTTGTTATATCCCACTACTATATGTTAGCTAAGTTGTCCCTGCTCCCAGGGGCGGACTGAAAACTCATGGGGCCCTGGGCAATAGGGGATCATGGGGCCCCTGTGTCCTTGCCCAAACTCAAAAAAGCCTATGAAAATGGTACCAGGGGCATCTCATGGGGCCCCCTACTGACCCCAGGCCCTCGGGCAGTGCCCAAGTTTCCAAATGCTCAGTCCGCCCCTGCCTGCTCCATATCTGCCAGTTAGAATTCCCAAGTGGCTACTGCTATGAAGCTCTTGCTCCATCGGGCTCTAGAAATTCCAGCTCAAAGGGGACCAGAAACAACAGTTCTAGGTGGCAACAGAGACCTAAATTCTAGGTGGCTTCAGAAGCCCTAGCAATCCCAGTTCTAAGAGGTTCTAGAAATCCCATCATCAGAGGTTTCATAAACCCTAGCCCTGGAAGATTTCAGAAACCTCTGCTCTAAAAAAGAAAAAGAAAACCTCTGCTCTAGATGCTTCAAAGTCTCTAGCTCAGGTGGCTTCAGAAACCTCAGCAATCTTAGGTCTAGTGATATCTAAAACCCCAAAATCCTTTGTAAAACCACCATCAGAGCCTTCAGAAGCCCAGCACCAGGTGACTCCAGGAACCCCAGCTATAGAATCATGCAAAAACTCCAGTTGTGGGGGCTCAAAAAAAATCTAGTAATCCCAGCTCTAGGAAGTTGCAGAAACTGAAGATCCAGGTTCTCCAGTAACCTTACCACCAGTGGCTTCAGAAAACTGGGAGGTTTTAGAAACTCCTTCTCTAGGTGCTTCAAAAGCTCTAGCTTGGGGGACTCCAGAAAGCCCAGTAATCTTAGCTCCAAGATTCAGGTTCTCCTGTAACATCACAACTAGGGGCTTCAGAAATCCAAGCACTAGGTGACTCCAGAAACCAGAGCTCTGGGAGGCTGCAAAGACTTCAGCTCTGGGTGCTTGAAAAAACCTCTGCTCTAGATGCTTCAAAGTCTCTAGCTCGGGTGGCTCCAGAAACCTCAGCAGTCTTAGGTCTAGTCAATTCTAAAACCCCAAGATCCCCTGTAAAACGAGTATCAGAGCCTTCAGAAACCCCAGCACCAGGTGACTCCAGAAACCCCAGCTCTAGAATCATGCAAAAACTCCAGTTGTGGGGGCTCAAACACAATCTAGTAATCCCAGCTGTAGGAAGTTGCAGAAACTGAAGATCCAGGTTCTCCAGTAACCTCACCACCAGTGGCTTCAGAAACCCCAGTGGCAGGTGACTCTTGCAAAACTAGCTATGGGAGGCTGAAAAATAACCCAGTTCTAGGTACTTTGGAAACTTCAGCTCCACGTGGCTCCAGAAACCCTAGCTATCCCTGGTCTAAACAGTTCTGGAAACACCACCACCAGAAGCTTCAGGAACCTCAACTCTAGGAGGTTTTCTAAAACCCCAAGGTCCAGGTTCCCCTGTAACCCCACCATCAGAGCCTTCAGAAATCCCAATTCTAGGAGGCTGCAAAAACTCCAGCTGTTAGGCCTAAATCGGAGTTCAAGGAAGTTGCAGAAAGTGAAGATCCAGATTCTCTAGTAACCTCACCACCACGGGCAAGTGGCTCCACTTGTGTCAGGTGAGTCTTGAAGACCTAGCTATAGGAGACCAAAAATAACCCAGTTCTAGATGCTTTGGAAAATTCAGCTCCTAGGGGGCTTCAGAAACCCTAGCCATTCCTGGTGTAAGTGTTATAAAAACTCCACCATCAGAAGCTTCAGGAATCCCAACCCTGGGGGTTTTAGAAACTCCTGCTCTAGGTGCTTCAAAAGCTCTAGCTTGGGGGGCTCCAAAAAGCCTAGTAATCTTAGCTCCAAGATTCAGGTTCTCCTGTAACTTTACTACCAGGTGACACCAGAAACCCCAGCTCTGGGAGCTGCAAAGACCTCAGCTCTGGGTGTTTGAAAAATTCCAGCTCTTGGGGCCCCAAAAAATCCAGCAATCCCAGAACAATCTAGAAACCCAAGAACCATGTTCTCCAGTAACCTTACCACCAAGGGCTTAAAAAAACCAATGCCCGTTGCCTCCTGAAAACATAGCTATAGGTTTTGAGAAGACCACAGCTCTAGGTGCTTCAATAATTCCAGCTCTTGAGGCTCATTAAACCCCAGCTCTAGTCAGTTATAGACACCCTAGATGCAATCTTCTAGTAATCTTACCACCAGGGGCTTCATAAAATCCTAGAACAGGGATGTCCAAACTTTTTAAATAAAGGGCTAGTTTACTGCCCTTCAAAGTTTAGGGGGGGGGGAGCAAACTATGGCCAGTGGGAGTAAGCAATGCCATAGGCTTGGTGGTCATTGGGAGTAAAAAAAGTTACATCATTGGTGTCAGTGGGAGAAATAGTGTCCCATCATTGGTGTCAGTGGGAGGAATAGTGCTCCATCATTGGTATCAGTGGGAGGAATAGCGCCCCATCATTGATATCAGTGGGAGGAATAGCGCCCCATCATTGGTATCAGTGGGAGGAATAGCGCCCCATCATTGGTATCAGTGGAAGAAATAGTGCCCCATCACTGGTGTCAGTGGGAGGAATAGTGCCCCATCATTGGTATCAGTGGGAGGAATAGTGCCCCATTGTTGGTATCAGTGGGAGGAATAGTACCTCATCATTGGTGTCAGTGGGAGGAATAGCGCCCCATCATTGGTATCAGTGGAAGAAATAGTGCCCCATCACTGGTGTCAGTGGGAGGAATAGTGCCCCATCATTGGTGTCAGTGGGAGGAATAGTGCCCCATCATTGGTATCAGTGGGAGGAATAGTGCCCCATCATTGGTATCAGTGGAAGGAATAGTGCCCTATCATTGGTGTCAGTGGGAGGAATAGTGCTCCATCATCGGTGTCAGTGGGAGGAATAGTGCCCCATCATTGGTATCAGTGGGAGGAATTGTGCCCCATCATTGGCATCAGTGGGAGGAATAGTGCCCCATCATTGGTGTCAGTGGGAGGAATAGTGCCCCACCATTGATATCAGTGGGAGGAATAGTGCCCCACCATTGATATCAGTGGGAGGAATAGTGCCCCATCATTGGTATCAGTGGGAGGAATAGTGCCCCACCATTGATATCAGTGGGGGAATAGTGCCCCATCATTGGTGTCAGTGGGGGAAATAGTGCCCCATAATTGGTGTCAGTGGGGGAAATAGTGCCCTATCTTTGGTATCAGTGGGAGGAATAGTACCCCACCATTGATATCAGTGGGAGGAATAGTGCCCTATCATTGGTATCAGTGGGAGGAATAGTGCCCCATCATTGGTGTCAGTGGGGGAAATAGTGTCCCATCATTGGTGTCAGTGGGAGGAATAGTGCCCCATCATTGGTATCAGTGGGAGGAATAGTGCCCCATCATTGGTATCAGTGGGAGGAATAGTGCCCCATCATTGGTGTCAGTGGGGGGAATAGTGCCCCATCATTGGTGTCAGTGGGAGGAATAGTGCCCCATCATTGGTGTCAGTGGGAGGAATAGTGCCCCATCATTGGTGTCAGTGGGGGAAATAGTGCCCCATCATTGGTGTCAGTGTGGGAAATAGTGCCCCATCTTTGGTGTCAGTGGAAAGAATAGTGCCCCATCATTGGTGTTAGTGGAAGGAATAGTGCCCCATCTCTGGTGTCAGTGGGAGAAATAGTGGCTCGGCATTGGTATCAGTGGGAGGAATAGTGTCCCATCATTGGCGTCAGTGGGAGGAATAGTGCCCCATCATTGGTGTCAGTGGGAGGAATAGTGACCCATCATTGGTATCAGTGGGAGGAATAGTGCTCCATCATTGGTATCAGTGGGAGGAATAGTGTCCCATCATTGGTATTAGTGGGAGGAATAGTGTCCCATCATTGGTGTCAGTGGGAGGAATAGTGCCCCATCATTGGTATCAGTGGGAGGAATAGTGTCCCATCATTGGTATCAGTGGGAGGAATAGTGTCCCATCATTGGTATCAGTGGGAGGAATAGTGTCCCATCATTGGTATTAGTGGGAGGAATAGTGTCCCATCATTGGTATCAGTGGGAGGAATAGTGCCCCATCATTGGTATCAGTGGGAGGAATAGTGCCCCATCATTGGTGTCAGTGGGAGGAATAGTGCCCCATCATTGGTATCAGTGGGAGGAATAGTGCCCCATCATTGGTGTCAGTGGAAAGAATAGTGCCCCATCTCTGGTGTCAGTGGGAGAAATAGTGTCCCATCATTGGCGTCAGTGGGAGGAATACTGCCCCATCTCTGGTGTCAGTGGAAAGAATAGTGCCTCATATCAGTGGAAGGAAGAGTACCCAAAGGGCCGGATAAAGGCAAGCAAAGGGCCACATCTGGCCCACGAGCTACAGTTTGGAGACCCCTGCTCTAGAAGGTTCTCTGAACTCTATTAACCCTAGCTCTAGAGGTCCCCATCTCCAAATGGCTACAAGTAGTTTCTGAATCCTCAGCTGAAGATTCTTCGGGCGGTTCAACATTCCCCAGCTCCAAATAGCTCCAGTTGGAATCCAGAATGCCCAGCTCCAGGAGACGGCAGAACCCCCATATCATCTAATTAAGTACAAATCTAAAAGCATTTCCAGCTTCCTACGTTCCTATTTTGGAAGTTGTACACATAGGGACGGTAGAATTGGAAATGGAATGCCTTCACATGGTGGACTTTCACAGAAATGTGGACTAAGAAGACAATATCTATATATCCAAAAATATTAATACATTTCAGCAATTCAGACATTAGAATTTAAAGGAACGCTCCACAGACTCCCATCAGCAGGTGGCCATTGAGGTTGGGCTCCCGGGGCGGCCTCTCATAGACATTAGATTGCTGCATGATCTGAGTGAAATTATTCAGGTCAGGTATCTGTCATCCAATGCCAATGGGTACCTTAAGGCGTGTGAAAATCCTAACAGCCGATTTCTATTATAATTTAATTTTAATTCTTTTAAACATTTTTTAGGGTCATTTTCGTTTTCAGCACCCCAAAATTATGTAAGATTAGCTAATTTTATGCCCAAAACTTTTTACCTGTTGAACAGTGTTATTTGCTGCTTTTTGGTATTTTACCACTGAAAGTATTTTATTATATCAGTTTGCTCAAGGTAAGAAAAAAACAAATATCTGCTGATCTTGCCATAGTCCCAGTCCTGGCTTGTGCACTCTGCATCTTAATTAGCTCTCCTATTGAACTACAAAACACCTCCCCTATGTTATGGCAATATGGGGGGTGTAGTTCAGCTGATTGCACTTTTTGCAGCATCATCAGGTATTTTTCTGTACTTACTTTAAAGGGCTAGAACAGGGGTGGCTAACCTGTGGCTCTCCAGCTGTTGTGGAACTACATTTCCCATGAGGCATTGCAAAGATGGGAAGTTACTGACTTGCAGAGGCATGATGGAACTTGTAGTCCTGCAGCAGCTGGAGAGCCGCAGGTTGGCCAGCCCTGGGCTAGAACATGCAGAAATCTGCATACATTGCAGTTTTTTTTACACAAAAAAATTGCCCAGACATTCATTTTAAAGTTGTAGAAATACTCAAATAAAATTGACAACATTTCTGGATATATCCTTAAGAAATGTGATTTTTTTTTTTTTTACTATTGCAAAATTAAATAAAAATGTACCATTATATTTGCTTATACCGAGACTTATCTAAAGATAAAATCACAAATTAGATTGAACAGCCTGTAAGTGAAGCAGTACCGTCTTATGCCTGCTAGATGGCAGCAGCTGTCACAGAAAGACTGAATAACAGTCCAATACAATATATTAGAGCTTTTCCCGGCTCTCTTGGGACTGTGATCTGTTCATTATGACACACATACATTGGAAAATGCAGTGCTGCTGCCCAATCGGTTTTTTTGAAGTCTTGATACATTGGAGCAGAGTTGGGACAAGGTCATCTAGAGCCCAGGGTGAACATGCCAAATTGCACCCCCCCAAGATGTATGAACATTATGTGTCAACAAAAATCCCCTCCCGAACTTAAAAAAATTGAGCACTAACCTGCATGCTTACCCCCCTAAGCATAAATCCCCCCTTTTGCCAGTACAAATCTGCCCCCCCCCCTCCACATCCCCCCAGATCCTCTCTCTCCCATATGCCCCCATCTCAACCCCCCCCACCCAAAAAAATTCTCCCTATAAACAAAAACCCCCTGATCATCCCTACTAGCACAATCCCCCCCCCCATAAAAAAAACTATTCCCCTCCTAGCACAAATACCCTCCCTCAACCTACCATCAGTTCGAGAACAGACCCTTTACATCCCCCTTTCTAGCACAAATCCTCTTCCCCTATCCCCTTTGCCAATGCAAATCACCACTCCCCAAGTTTCCCCTCCTAAAACAATCTTTACCCCCTACTGCTTCCCATATGCCCCCATCTCAACCCACCCCCCCAAAAAAACAAATCTCCCTATAAACACAAATCCTCTGCCCCTCAAATTTCCCCTCCGAGCACAAATCCTCTTCCCCCAACTCCAAATCCCCCTCCCAGCACAAATTCTCCACTGCCAATCCCCCATCCTAGCACAAATCCCCCCTCCCAAAAAAAAATTCCCTCCTAGTACAAATCCCGCCAAATCACCACTCTCCAAGTTTCCCCTCCTAAAACAATCTGTACCCCCTACTGCTCCCCATATACCCCATCTCAACCCCTCCCCCCCAAAAAAAAATTCTCCCTATAAATAGAAATCCTCTGCCCCTCAAATTTCCCCTCCGAGTACAAATCCTCTTCCCCAACTCCAAATCAACCTCCCAGCTCAGTTCTCCACTCCCAATCCCCCATCCTAGCACAAATCCCCCCTCCCAAAAATGTTTTTTACCTCCTGGTACAAATACCCCCTGATCATCCTTACTAGCATAATCACCCCCCCCCCCCCCCAAAAAAAATAAAAAATTCCCCTCTTAGCACAAATACCCTCCCCTACCATACTATCATTTCTAGAACAAACCCCTATAATCCCCCCTTCTAGCACAAATCCCCTATCCTCATTCTCAATGCAAATCCTCCCAAATCACCACTCCCCACGTTTCCCCTCCTAACACAATCTTTATCCCATATTCCCCCTTCCAACACAAATCCCCTTACCCTGAATCTGCTTGTGGTGCCTCCCATCCCACAGAGCCCAGAGCAGCCGCCCCTGCTGCCCACCCCTTGTTCCGGCACTACATTGGAGGACAGTGCAAGACATAAGGGGGGATTTACTAAAACCAGAGAGTACAAAATCTGGTGCAGCTCTGCATGGGAGCCAATCAGATTCTAATTTCAGCTTGTTCATTTAAGATTTAACAAAAATAAATCTGGAAGTCGATTGATTTCTGTGTACAGCTGCACCAGATTTTGCACTCTTCATTTTTAGAAAATCAACCCATTAGTGTTCCGCTGGCCAGTGATTAGATCTGAGGTTAGGGTCTGTGCCTAGTCCTCAGGGGCCGACTGACCATTTGGAAATTCGGGCACTGCCCGAGGGCCCGGGGTCAGTAGGGGGCCCCATGAGATGCCCCTGGTACCTTTTTCATAGGCTTTTTTAAGTTTGGGCAAGGACACAGGGGCCCCATGATCCCCTATTGCCCGGGGGCACCATGAGTTGTCAGTCCACCCCTGCAGGGGACTGATACTGCTGTTGCCTTGTGCCCTACATACACCGACTTAGTACATTCCCCCTGGGCCAGTGGTTCTCAACCTTTCTAATGCTGCGACCCCTTAATACAGTTCCTCATGTTGTGGTGACCCCCAACCATAAAATTATTTTCGTTGCTACTTCATAACTGTAATTTTGCAGTGGGAGGACTAGCGCCCCATCACTGATGTCAGTGGGATGAATAGTGACCCATCGTTGGTATCAGTGGGAGGAATAGTGCCCCATCATTGGTGTCAGTGGGAGGAACAGTGCCCCATCATTGGTGTCAATGGGAGGAATAGTGCCCCATCATTGGTATCAGTGGGAGGAATAGTGCCCCATCATTGGTATCAGTGGGAGGAATAGTGTCCCATCATTGGTGTCAATGGGAGGAATAGTGCCCCATCATTGGTGTCAGTGAGAGGAATAGTGCCCCATCATTGGTGTCAGTGGGAGGAATAGTGTCCCATCATTGGTGTCAATGGGAGGAATAGTGCCCCATCATTGGTGTCAGTGGGAGGAATAGTGCCCCATCATTGGTGTCAGTGGGAGGAATAGTGCTCCATCATTGGTGTCAGTGGGAGGAATAGTGCCCAATCATTGGCGTCAGTGGGAGGAATAGTGCCCAATCATTGGCGTCAGTGGGAGGAATAGTGCCCCATCATTGGCGTCAGTGAGAGGAATAGTGTCCCATCATTGGTGTCAGTGGGAGGAATAGTGTCCCATCATTGGTGTCAGTGGGAGGAATAGTGCCCCATCATTGGTGTCAGTGGGAGGAATAGTGCCCCATCATTGGTGTCAGTGGGGGGAATAGTGCCCCATCATTGGTATCAGTGGGGGGAATAGTGCCCCATCATTGGTATCAGTGGGAGGAATAGTGCCCCATCATTGGTATGAGTGGGAGGAATAGTACCCCATCATTGGTATCAGTGGGAGGAATAGTGCCCCATCATTAGTATCTGTGGGAGGAATAGTGCCCCATCATTGGTGTCAGTGGAAGGAATAGTGCCCCATCATTGGTGTCAGTGGGAGGAATAGTGCCCCATCATTAGTATCTGTGGGAGGAATAGTGCCCCATCATTGGTGTCAGTGGAAGGAATAGTGCCCCATCATTGGTATCAGTGGGAGGAATAGTGCCCCATCATTGGTGTCAGTGGGAGGAATAGTGCCCCATCTTTAGTATCAGTGGGAGGAATAGTGTCCCATCATTGGTGTCAGTGGGAGGAATAGTGCCCCATCATTGGTATCAGTGGGAGGAATAGTGCCCCATCATTGGCGTTAGTGGGAGGAATAGTGCCCCATCGTTGGTGTCAGTGGGGGGAGGAATAGTGCCCCATCGTTGGTGTCAGTGGGGGGAGGAATAGTGCCCCATCGTTGGTGTCAGTGGGGGGAGGAATAGTGCCCCATCGTTGGTATTAGTGACACAAATGATGGGGCACTATCCCTCCCACTGACACCAATGATACTTACCTTGCTGACTCCTGCTCCAGCCTGGGCTCGCTCTCTCCCTCTCCCATCTACAACCAGCATACATGGCTGCAGCAGCAAAATTTGCACTTACCTGTCAGCTGTCTTCCTTCTCTGGCCTCTCTCTTCACTCGTTCCTGCAGCTCCCTCGATCTTCTTCGATCTCCGCGCGCTGCCACTCGGCTCCTCCTCTCCAAGCTCCACCTTCTCGCCGGTGATTGGCCGCCTGTGTGCCTCTCCTGAGCTACAGTTCCGGTGGCCAATCAGCGGCGAGGAGGCGGTGACAGGGGCAGCATATCATCCCGCCCACACATCGCCGGAGACAGCAGCGGTGTCTCGGTTCCTAAGACCATCGGAAATATGTGTTTTCCGATGGTCTTAGGCGACCCCTGGGAAATGGTCGTTCGACCCCCAAAGGGGTCGCGACCCCCAGGTTGAGAACCGCTGCCCTGGGCCATTTACAGGCAGCTGTGGGGATTTCATTTTACTACTTGGTGTCCCATACACTGTATTTTCTTTACTGTAATTTTACTTTTTTTTAAAACCATTCCTTCCTTCTACAGAGCTTTGCCTCTTAGATAAAGCCATCTGACACTGTTTAAGGTGTGGGCATAATTTCAGGTCCAGGTAAGAGCGAGTCCTCACAGGAACAGGGCAGAAGGAGACCAATACATCCAGCGGCTCCTTTGGGGGTGAGCTCTACCAGTCAGGACTCGTAATCTGGGGTTCCTTCTGACCCCTATTGCAGAGTGATGATTGTGTCAAGTTACATATAGTTACATAATTAGTCTGGCTGAAAAAAGACAAAAGTCCATCCAGTTCAACCAAAAAAAAAAAATTATAATCCTACACCCACCATTGATCCAGAGGAAGGCAAAAAACCCAGCAAAGCACGATCCAATGTGCTCCTGCAGTGAAAAAAATTCCTTCCTGATCCCCCGAGAGGCAATCTGATATTCCCTGGATCAACTTTCCCTATAAATGTTATATCCAGTTATATTCTGTGTATCCAAGAAAGAATCCAGGACTTTCCTACAGCAATCCACTGAGCTGGCCACAACCAACTCTTGAGGGAGTCTATTCCACATTTTCACAGCTCTCACTGTGAAGAAACCTTTCCGTGTTTGGAGATTACATTTCTTTTCCTCCAGATGTAAAGAGCGCCCCCTTGTCCTCTGTGATGACCTCAGGGGGAATAACTCTATACCGAGTTCACTATATGAACCACTGATGTATTGGGAGCTCAATAACTTAAAATTTAAGGGCCCCAGAGTAGAGAAGTTTCCCCAAGATGGTTACCTTCAGATCAAGCTGTCATTTGACCCTCTCACTGTGGGACATCCAGGAACATTTTTTAGAAGATTCAAAAGCTCAGTAGTGTTTAAAGCCCTGATGCCAGCATGCTGGGTTGCAAAATGATCAGGTTCTTCTCTTCAAGAAGAAACTTAAAGAAACAATTGAAGATGCCTGATTCACAAGTAAGTTTTCAAGGGTTGTCCACCAAAATGTCATCTGAAACATCGCTTTAGTTACTGTGGAAGAAGGGAACAAGTCCATTCAAAAAGACCTGCTACATCAACTGATATTATCAAAGTCCCTATCGATTCCGTAGGCCCTTCACCTGTGGATTCTGTTCAAGTTGGAGGAATCCACACAAGAGCTCTTCTCAATTCGGGTGCACAAGTGACTTTGCTGACTTTGCCGGTTTTCTATGACAAGCTCAATGACTTAAAGGTTTAGGGTCTCGGAACAGAGAAGTTCCTCCACGATGGTTACTTACAGATCAAGCTGTCATTTGACCCTCTCAGCTTGGAATATCCAGGAACCTTTTTTTAGAAGCTTCAAAAAGATCATTGCTGATCTCTCACATTGGGTGGGTGAACGTGCCCTTGGTGGGTGCCATACACTCCCAGTCCATTCTGGCTGATGAGTCGTGCTGTCCCTGCATAGGAGCCAGGGAGGTCCCCCGATTCCTCTTCAAACTTACAGTACACCTGCATTTGGGTAATATCTGGCTCCTGTAGAGGCCTATGTTATCATTTGTGGATACTCTGATGCTCTTATTTTGCTCATAACACGTTTCACTCTGCAATAGATCTTAGTGGAATTGCGGGTGTTTGTGCTTGGTGATTGGTCAAGAACTGTCACATGGGGGTTTAGGGATAAAGTCCTCATCCTCTCCATCACTACTAACAACGCCACCATCTCTCCCACCCCACACACCAAAGTCCTGGGTGTCACCCTGGACTCCCACCTCTCCTTCCTACCCCACATCCAACTGCTATCTAGATCTTGCAGGCTCTACCTCCGCAACATCTCCAAGATACACACATTCCTCACCCCAGACACCACCAAACAACTCGTACACTCCCTCATCATCTCACGCCTGGACTACTGCAACTCCCTCCTCACCGGCCTACCCAAACGAATGCTATCCCCACTCCAGTTGATCCTAAACTCAGCGGCGAGACTCATCCACCTCACCAACCGCTCCACATCTGCCTCCCCCCTCTGCCAATCCCTTCATTGGCTCCCGATTGCCCAACGCATCAAATTCAAACTGCTAACTCTGACCTACAAAGCCATTCACAATGCCGCCCCGAACTACATAACTGACCTGATACCCAAATACTACCCTACCCGTGCCCTCCGCTCCTCACAGGACCTCCTACTCTCTAGCTCCCTTGTCTCCTCCTCCCACACCCGATTGCAGGACTTCTCTAGGACTTCCCCCATCCTCTGGAACTCTCTACCCCAATCCATCAGACTGTCGTCTACCCTCCTCACCTTCAGGCGCACCCTGAAAACCCTCCTCTTCAGGGAAGCCTACCCCACCCTCACCTAACACCCGACCTCACCTAACAACTAACCTCCTCCATTCCTCCCGCCACTCCATCCCCCACAGCCATCTCCTCCTGTACCACCTTCCCCTCCCTCCTAGATAGTAAGCTCGAAAGAGCAGGGCCCTCGAACCCCTCGTGTAGTGTATTGTTACTGTCTCGTCTCATGTTCTGTCCCCCTTGCTACTGTACAGCGCTGAGCAAACCCTTTGGCGCTATATAAATACTGTATAATAATAATAATAATAATCTGTGTTTAAGTTTCCACTTGCTCCTTGGATGTTGTCTAGAGCTTCTTCGAACCCTAACCCTAGCAGTAGACTTAAGCCCCAACCTAACCCCCAACCCTTATCCACCAGGGGCAGGCTGACCATTTGGAAACTCAGGCACTGCCCGAGGGCCTGGGGTCAGTAGGGGGCCCCGTGAGATGCCCCTGGTACCTTTTTCATAGGTTTTTTTGAGTTTGGGCAAGGACACAGGGTCCCCATGATCCCCTATTGCCCGGGGGCCCCATCAGTTTTCAGTCCGCCCCTGTTATCCACCCTAACCCTAATTCCTTCCCCTGTTACACAGCTTCTTTGTCTGGTACTGTCTTTGTTATCTTTATGTATGAAAACCCTTTTCTTGAAAATAAAGACTACTTAAGAAATAAAAGATCAGTGTTGTTTAAAGCAATAATGGCGATATGTCGGGTTGCAAGATGATCAGCTGCAAGTCCTCGCTTGACAAAGGCCTGTAGAGACCGAGCAGAGCTGCACACTGACAACATCACCAAGTAAATCTTTATTCAACCAAACCCGTCTTCTTACAATAGTGTGCAGCTCCAGTCAACTACGAACCCTGGACACACTGGCCATTGTATGTTCTCGGCAACCATGAAACCACAAGAAGTTCTTTGATCATGAGGAGCCTACAGATCTGATCCTTCACCAGAGAATATGTTACCCCATGCTGTGGACATCGCACTGGTACAAGGCAAATATACTTTAACAAAGTGCAACAGGTGGAAGAGGTGTCATGCAAACCTGAGAAGCCTCAGAACAGAAAAGCACCTTGGGGCCCACAAGAAGCAAAATCGAGTCCTGGGCTCTTCCACAGCCCAAACAACTGCAAATGAAACAGGAAGCTGAAGTTGTCAACAGCCATGCTGGCTATGCAATGTGGCAGGCATATGTGGCTTACAAAACTGGCTGAACAGAATCACAAATATTCTGGTAGGTAAAGTTGTCCCTTTATAGGAGTTTCAGCTCTGTGTCTAGTTCTTTGTCTGGAGTTCCTCTTTAATGATTGCTATATATAATATATATATATATATATATATATATATATATATATATATATATATACAGGTGAAACCATAACACCTGCAAAGGGTTCCTGAGCCTTTAGATGGTCTCTCTTGAGGGAAAGCCTCAAAAGGGAATTGCAGAAGAAGTTGGATGTTCCCAAAGTGCTGTATCAAAGCACATTAATAGAAAGTGGAAGGGAAAGTGTAGAAGAAAAAGGTGCTCGAGCAGCAGGGATGACCGCAGCCTGGAGAGGATTGTCAGGAAAAGGCCATTCAAAAAGTGTTGGGGACTTTCACAAGGAGTGGACTGAGGCTGGAGTCAGTGCATCAAGAGGCACCACACACAGACATACTGGACATGGGCTTCAAATGTCGTATTCCTCTTGTCAAGCCGCTCCTGAACAACAGACAATGTCAGAAGCGTCTTACCTGGGCTAAAGAAAAACAGACCTGGTATGTTGCTCAGCTTTGCATGTAATGAGTCTATCTGATATATTAGTTTCACCTTTTAAGTTGCATTACTGAAATAAATGAACTTTTGCACCATATTCTAATTTTTCGAGTTTCATCTGTATGTATATATATATATATATAATTATTACTACAGTTTCTCAGTTTGCAGATTGTAATTAAAGATTCTGATGTGACAGAACGCTGGCTGCAGGCTTATGCACTATCACTATTCCCTTTATCTGGCTCAGGATGGAGTTACTGTTGGTCTCAGTAATAGGAAGTAAGATATTCTTATTAAATCGCATTTTATTCAAGCTGAGTCAGCAGCTAGCCTCTGTAAAAGAAGCAAGAAGAGACAAGAATCTCTCCTTTGGAATGGAGCCAACTACAGAGATTCCAGGACGAGATGGCAGCTCCACTACTGTCAACTTTAAAGAATCGCACAGCCACTCGTGTGGGATATGTGAAAGATTACGCCTTTTTTTTAAAATCTAGGCCAACTTTTTTCAACCCTTTAACCCCAGAGGATCCATTGAAAAAAAATTCTGGCTATTCAGAAGCCCTGCTAAAACCTAGTAATGGGGGTCAGTTGGAAAAATACTCCTTACATTGGTGACCATTAGAAAGAAAGCTCATTACATTGGTGGTCAGTGGAAAAATTCCTCATTACATTGGTGGTCAGTGGGAAGAATGCTTCTTACATTGGTGGTCAGTGGGAAGGATGCCCCATACATCGGTGGTCAGTGAGAAGAATCCCCCATACATCGGTGGTCAGTGGGAAGAATGCTCCTTACATCGGTGGTCAGTGGGAAGAATGCTCCTTACATTGGTGATCAGTGAGAAGAATGTGCCTTACATTGGTGATCAGTGGGAAGAATGTCCCTTACATTGGTGGTCAGTGGGAAGAATGTTCCTTACATTGGTGATCAGTGGGAAGAATACCCCTTACATTGCTGGTTAGTTTTAGGAATGCTCCATATATTTGGGTCATTTGGAGTTCTTGGGAAGAAAGCTCCTTACATTGGTGGCCAGTGGGTAGAATGCACCTTACTCTGGTAGACAATAGAAAGAAGAATGCTTCTTACATCAGTAGTTATTGGGAGAAATGCTTCTTACATTGGTGGTCAGTGAGCAGAATGCCCCTCTTACATTGGTGGCTAATAGGAAGGATTTTACTTGCAGTGGTAGTCAGAATGCCAGGCTTACGGACGGCTGGGTCATGCAGCTGTCTCTGCTAAGTGGCTTGGCCCCAGAACTATGCAGACACCATCGGATCCCAAGGAACCCCCAGCAACCCCTGAAGGGGTGTCATGGAACTGTGGATGACAATAGTTGATCTACGTGGATGCTACAAATCTATGCTTTTTAAACCTAAAGTATAAACAAAGCCAAGTTTTGGATGGAGTATGGATGGGGTTATATCTCCTGTCAGGTGGTATCTGCTGTTCTTGTCTTCGCTGGGGAGTTTCTTTGTCTTGGTAGCCAAATAGAATGGAAAATCTAAATTTCCAAAAGTGGACCTTGCATGCATTGCATGTCTATTTTAAAGCCATCCCAGACAACTGTTTATACTTACCTTCCCTTTGCTGCTGTACTAGGATCGAGGAGAAGAAGCTCTCAGTAATATCCAAATCACGACTTGAAGCTTATATGGAGCTGAGGACTATCTCCCCACTCTAACATGACAGTGCTTGACCAGTCACCAAGCACCCACTCTATGACTGAGATCTATTGCAGAGTGAAATGTGTTATCAGGCCATGTTTTGACTCCTAGTCAATAAAGTTATTTATGCAGGGATATGAAGGGTTAGGGGTAGGGATTGGCTAAAGGCTACTGCTAGGGTTAGGTTTCAAAAGAGCTCTAGGTAACATCCAAGCCGCGACTGGAAACTTAAACAGAGCTGATGACTTTCTCCCCGCCCTATGTGATAGTGCTTGACCAATCACCAAGTACCAACACCCATTCTTCCACTAAGATCTATTACAGAGTGAAACACATTATCAGGCTGTGCCTAGACTCCTAGTCCATAAAGTTGTTTATGCAGGGATATAAAGGGTTAGGGGTAGGAATTAGGGTTAGGGTGGATAAGGGTTGGGGGTTAGGGTTTGGCTTAAGTCTACTGCTAGAGTTAGGGTTCGAAGAAGCTCTAGGTAAAATCCAAGGAGCATTTGGAAACTTACACACAGATGAGGACTTTCTCCCCACCCCTATGTCACAGTTCTTGACCAATCACCAAGCACAAACACCCGCAATTCCACTAAGATCTATTGCAGAGTGAAACGTGTTATCAGGCCGTGCTTTGATTCCTAGTCCATAAAGTTATGTATGCAGGGATATGAAGAGTTTGGGCAGGGGTAGGCAACCTGAGAGCCGCAGGACTACAAGTTCCATTATGTCTCTGCAAGTCATAGCTGTAACTGTCAGTTTTGTAATCTTTGCAATGCCTCATGGGAAATGTAATTCCACAACAGCTAGAGAGCCGCAGGTTGCCTACCCCTGGGTTAGGGGAAGGAATTAGGGTTAGGGTGGGTTAGGGTTTGTCTTAAGGCTACTGCTAGGATTAGGGTTCAAAGAAGCTCTAGGTAACATTGAAGCCGCGACTGGAAACTTAAACAGAGCTGAGGACTTTCTTCTCACCCCCATGTGACAGTGCTTGGCCAATCACCAAGTACCAACACCCATTCTTCCACTAAGACCTATTGCAGAGTGAAACACATTGTCAGGCTGTGCCTTGACTCCTTGTCAATAAAGTTATTTATGCAGAGATATGAAGGGTTAGGGGAGAGAATTAGGGTTAGAGTGGGTTAGGGTTTGTCTTAAGGCTACTGCTAGGGTTAGGGTTCAAAGAAGCTCTAGGTAACATCCAAGCCACGACTGGAAACTTAAACAGAGCTGAGGAATTTCTTCTCACCCCGATGTAACAGTTCTTGGCCATTCACCAAGTACCAACACCCATTCTTCCACTAAGATCTCTTGCAAAGTGAAACACATTATCAGGCTGTGCCTAGACTCCTAGTCCATAAAGTTGTTTATGCAGGGATATAAAGGGCTAGGGGTAGGAATTAGGGTTAGGGTGGGATAGGGTTGGGGGTTAGGGTTTGGCTTAAGTATACTGCTAGGGTTAGGGCTCGAAGAAGCTCTAAGTAATATCTAAGGAGCAACTGGAAACTTAAACACAGATGAGGACTTTCTCCCCACCCCTATGTGACAGTTCTTGACCAATCACCAAGCACAAACACCCACAATCCACTAAGATCTATTGCAGAGTGAAACGTGTTATCAGGCTGTGCTTTGATTCCTAGTCCATAAAGCTATTTATGCAGGGATAGGAAGGGTTAGCAGGGGTAGGCAATCTGAGAGCCGCAGGACTACAAGTTCCATCATGCCTCTGCAAGTCATAGCTGTAACTGTCAGTTTTGTAATCTTTGCAATGCCTCATGGGAAATGTAGTTCCACAACAGCTAGAGAGCCACAGGTTGCCTACCCCTGGGTTAGGGGAAGGAATTAGGGTTAGGGTGGGTTAGGGTTTGTCTTAAGGCTACTGCTAGGATTAGGGTTTGAAGAAGCTCTAGGTAACATCCAAGCCGCGACTGGAAACTTAAACAGAGCTGAGGACTTTCTTCTCACCCCGATGTGATAGTGCTTGGCCAATCACCAAGTACCAACACCCATTCTTCCACTAAGATCTGTTGCAGAGTGAAACACATTATCAGGCTGTGCCTAGACTCCTAGTCCATAAAGTTGTTTATGCAGGGATATAAAGGGTTAGGGGTAGGAATTAGGGTTAGGGTTTGGCTAAAGGCTACTGCTAGGGTTAGGTTTATGCAGGGATATAAAGGGTTAGGGGTAGGAATTAGGTTCAGGGTGGGTTAGGGTGGTGGGTTAGGGTTTGGCTTAAGTCTACTGCTAGGGTTAGGGTTCGAAGAAGCTCTAGGTAACATCCAAGGAGCAACTGGAAACTTAAACACAGATGAGGACTTTCTCCCCACCCCTATGTAACAGCTCTTGACCAATCACCAAGCACAAACACCCACAATTCCACTAAGATCTATTGCAGAGTGAAACGTGTTATCAGGCCGTGCTTTGACTCCTAGTCCATAAAGTTGTTTATGCAGGGATATGAAGGGTTAGGGGTAGGAATTAGAGTTATGGTGGCTTAGGGTTAGGAGCTAGGGTTTGGCCTAAGGCTACTGCTATGGTTAGGGTTCGAAGAAGCTCTAGGTAACATCTAAGTGTGACTGGAAACTTGAACAGACCTGAGGACTTTCTCTTTAAACATATGTGACAGTACTTGACCAATCACCTAGCACCAGCACCCACTCTTCCACTAAGATCTATTGCAGAGTAAAACGCATTATCAGGCCCTGCTTTGCCTCCTAGCACATAAAGTTATTTATGCAGGGCTATGAAGTGTTAGGGTTTAGGTGAGGGTTAGGGTAGGCTTAGGGTTAGTGTTAGAGATGAGGGTTAGGTGTAGGGTTAGGGGGTTAAGGTTAGGGATGAGCGTTAGGGTGAGCTAGGGTTTGGGTTACCGCTAGGGTTATGGTTCAAAGAAGCTCTAGGTAACATCCAAGTCATGAATTGTAACTTAAACAGAGCGAAGGACTTTCTCCCCACCCCTATGGGACAGTGCTTGACCAATCACAAAGCACCAGCACCCACTCTACAAGTAAATTCTATTGCAGAGTGAAATGCGTGGGATATAGGCCAAGTTTTGTCTCCTAGCCAGCAAAGTTATGTATGCAGGATTAAAGCCTGGAGTGCAGCTCATGCCTTTGGTGGTGACCCTATTAGGCCTGAGGAAGCCAAGTGGAGATGTGGCACCTGGGATTGAGGTCAGCCTATGCATGTGTGTCTTTAGATAATGAGATCTGACCGGGTGAAGATGTGAATGGTAAACCTGAGAAACTGATCTATGAAATAAGGCAAAACATGGTCAAAGCTTATCTTAATCAGCAAAGTCCCCCTGGTGACACCATGGTAGGTTCCCGACAAGGAAAAGTCTCAACCTCGGTGATGCTGGCTTATCAGAGCTGCTCTCTATAAATATATCTCTGATTAATGGAGAGAATTAACAACTTGGAGCCTCCTGCGTCAAGCAAATAAGGTGAAATCGCACTCGCCTCAACCAGGAGGAAATGTCTGGGCTTCATTAACTGTTTCGCAGGAGCAGCCAGTGGTCGGGGTTGTCTGGTGGCATACAAGCGGAGCAAGTTAGAGGCTCGTTTACACCTTCTATGCCGTACTTGGGTTATTCCATTGCAGAGCCATTCATCTTTCAATGGCACTCCAGCGCACACGTGTGTTGCACAGCAATGCATGGTGACGCACTACTCTACGCTGCGTTGATAGAATGATACGCGTCCATCTTTTTTTTTTTTTGCTTGTTGCCAGCTTTTTCAAATGAGTGAGCTGCCTTAACGGGTTAATGTGCCACAAGCAACGGACCAGAATGGAAAGGCGTGAATGGGCCTTTAGGGCCCAATCGCTTTTTTATGTTGCATTTTGCTCATTAATGTGAAGCGGTGTCATTTATTTTCACCCGGAAATTGCAATGTAGTGTGTTGCATTGCACAGAAGGCGTGAATGGGCCTTTAGGGCTGGATCCCTTTTTTCTTTTACGTTGCATTTTGCTCATTGGTGTGAGGTGGTGTCATTTATTTTGACCCGGAACCTTTAGGGCCGAATCCCTTTTTTTTTTATGTTGCATTTTGCTCACTGGTGTTAGGCGGTGTCATTTATTTTGACCCGGAACCTGCAACGTTGTCTGTTGCATTGCACCAAAGGCATGAATGGGCCTTTAGGGCCAAATCATTTTTTTTTTAATGTTGCATTTTGGTCATTGGTGTTAGGTGGTGTCATTTATTTTGACCCGGAACCCTTAGGGCCGAATTACTTTTTTTTGTTGCATTTTGCTCATTGGTGTGAGGCTGTGTCATTTATTTTGACCCGGAACCTGCAATGTAGTGTGTTGCTATGTGTTGCATTGCACAAAAGGCATGAATGGGCCTTTAGGGCCAAATAATTTTTTTTTTATTGTTGTGTTTTGCTCATTGGTGTGAGTTGGTGTCATTTATTTTTGACCCAGATCCTTTAGGGCCGAATCACTTTATTTTTTATGTTGCATTTTGCTCATGGGTGTTAGGCGGTATCATTTATTTTAACCCAGAACCTGCAACGTAGTCTGTTGCATTGCACCAAAGGCATGAATGGGCCTTTAGGGCCAAATCATTTTTTTTTTTAATGTTGCATTTTGGTCATTGGTGTTAGGTGGTGTCATTTATTTTGACCCGGAACCCTTAGGGCCGAATTACTTTTTTTTGTTGCATTTTGCTCATTGGTGTGAGGCGGTGTCATTTATTTTCACCCGGAACCTGCATTGTTGTGTGCTGCATTGCACCAGAGGTGTGAATGGGCCTTTAGGGTCAAATCATTTTTTTTTTTATGTTGCATTTTGGTCATTGGTGTGAGGTGGTGTAATTTATTTTGACCCGGAACCTTTAGGGCCGAATTATTTTTTTTATGTTGCATTTTGCTGATCGGTGTTAGGCGGTGTCCTTTATTTTGACCCGGAACCTGAATTGTAGCGTGTTGCTATGTGTTGCATTGCACAAAAGGCTTGAATTGGCCTTTAGAGCTGGATCCCTTTTTTCTTTTATGTTGCATTTTGCTCATCAGTGTGAGATGGTGTCATTTATTTTTGACCCGGAACCTGCAATGTAGTGGGTTGCATTGCACCAAAGGCATAATGGGCCTTTAGGGCCGAATCACTTTTTTTTTAATGTTGCATTTTGCTCATTGGTGTTAGGCGTTGTCATTTATTTTGACCCGAAACCTGCATTGTAGTGTGTTGCTATGTGTTGCATTGCACAAAAGGGTCATGTCCAGGGGCGGACTGACCATTTGGAAACTCGGGCACTGCCCGAGGATCCGGGGTCAGTAGGGGGCACCATGAGATGCCCCTGGTACCTTTTTCATAGGCTTTTTTGAGTTTGGGCAAGGACACAGGGGCCCCATGATACCCTATTGCCCGGGGGCTCCATGAGTTGTCAGTCCGCCCGTGGTCATGCCTGCTTTTGGACACGCTGTGGAGCGTTGGCAGCCCATTTAAAATGAATAGACTGCCGTGAACGTGCAACCACTGCACAAATGTAAATGAAACCTCACAGCTGAACTCCAGGAATATGAAAAAAAACCATAGAGCTCCCCTTGCCATGCAAGGAATAATTTGATTAATTTGTGCAGACAGCCCATGGAAGTGTATGAGGGCACAGCGGCTGTACGGACACAGCCACTCGTCCTAATTTGACAAGCGTGCAGGTGAGCAGCCCCAAGCACAGACAGTGTTCATTTGGGAACGCTCAACCCTTTCAAATTAGGAGCATTCCCATACACTCCATATGGGCTGCCTGCATGCAGCACCTGGTGGCTCAAGCTGAATAAACAGACGGCCCATTTACGGTCTATGGGCCTCAGTGCCCATGTCTATAGGTCTATAATGTCTATAGGTCTTCATACAGTGAGGAAAATAATGATTTGATCCCCTGCAGATTTTGTAAGTTTGCCCACTTACAAAGAAATGAAAGGTCTATAATTTGTATCATAGCTGTATTTGAAATGATAGAGACAGAATATCAACCAAAAATCGAGAAAAAATGATACAAAAATATATATAAATCGAGTTGCAGTTCAGTGAGTAAAATAAGCATTTGATCCCCACGCAAAACACGACTTAGTACTTTATGGAGAATCCCTTGTTGGCAAGTAGAGAGGTCAGACCTCACACAGAGGTCCCATACAGCGATCTGTGTTCAGAGGACACAGCGGGCACCGATCGCGGTGCTGGGCGCTCCCAGGGAGCACGCACAGGCAATGGATGCGGGGGGACGTTTAGAAACGTCCACCCGCATCGGCAGCGCTCACGCCCAGCCGTTTATTTACATGGGCCGGACGGGACGTGGTTAATAGCAGCGCATGCAGTGAATGACGAAAGTAAGGCTTCCCACCTGTTAGCGAGGTGTCTCATCACACAGCGGAAGCAAAAGAAAGTTACATCACTTCCACTTTCAGCACAAAACATCATCACTTTCACCCCTGCAAATCATGTTGTGTTTCCATATTTCTGTCTAACCCCTGTATATACTGTAGATTTGTCCACCTGCAATGTTAACTTGGTGGTGGGAAGACAGGAAAAATGCAACTGTTTGTTGTCCCCCCCCCAGCCCTTTTATGAATGCGACATTAGTGGCATTTTTAAAAATACAAATTATAGAATGAAATGTATCATTTTATCTACAGTAACAGTATTTTTAAAAAAAACTGTTCAAAGTAGAAAAAAAGTGTTTTTTGTTCTGTTTGTCAAAATAAAAAGATATCCTATATTATGTACAGTATGTATTACTTTGTTATCTTAGGTAATGACAAAGTTACTGCAGAATAATCAGGTCCATAGCAGATATATAACATTTGCTCTGGTCCAGAGAAGATAAAGTACACCATGAGAAGTTCTGACATTGTTAGGAAAAGAGTCATTTGTATCCCTAATACAACCCGCAGTGACCGGAGCTGACTAATGAAATGATACATTGTGTATCAGAACATTGTACACAGTGTGCGCTCCGTGACTGGTACCCACCATGAGGGTAGAGATCATCCCAACGTCTACAACTCCCCATTGTTTCTGACAGCGTCACTATGAGGCCTGCACCGAGATCACCCACCCGCTGGTTCTAGTGTATTGATTTTGTAAAAATACAGCAGCCAAGCCAGCTGGAAATGTACCTTACTGCAAGTAATCTGAACCGGCCCTTCTCAACCTTTTTATCCCCAAGGAACTCTTCAGTTTTCAAGGAACCCTTGCTAAAACCATTCATTGGTGGTCATTGGGAAGAATGCCCCTTAAATTGGTGATCAGTGGGAAGAATGCCCCTTACATTGGTGATCAGTGGGAAGAATGCCCCTTACATTGGTGATCAGTGGGAAGAATGTTCCTTACATTGGTGATCAGTGGGAAGAATGTTCCTTACATTGGTGATCAGTGGGAAGAATGTCCCTTACATTGGTGATCAGTGGGAAGAATGTCCCTTACATTGGTGAGCAGTGAGAAGAATGCTCCTTACATTGGTGGTCAGTGGGAAGAATGTTCCTTACATTGGTGATCAGTGGGAAGAATGCTCCTTACATTGGTGATCAGTGGGAAGAATGTCCCTTACATTGGTGATCAGTGGGAAGAATGTCCCCTTACATTGGTGATCATTTGGAAGAATGTCCCTTACATTGGTGATCAGTGGGAAGAATGCTCCTTACATTGGTGATCAGTGGGAAGAATGCTCCTTACATTGGTGATCAGTGGGAAGAATGTTCCTTACATTGGTGATCAGTGGGAAGAATGCTCCTTACATTGGTGATCAGTGGGAAGAATGTCCCTTACATTGGTGATCAGTGGGAAGAATGTCCCCTTACATTGGTGATCATTTGGAAGAATGTCCCTTACATTGGTGATCAGTGAGAAGAATGCTCCTTACATTGGTGATCAGTGGGAAGAATGCTCCTTACATTGGTGATCAGTGGGAAGAATGCTCCTTACATTGGTGATCAGTGGGAAGAATGCTCCTTACATTGGTGATCAGTGGGAAGAATGCTCCTTACATTGGTGATCAGTGGGAAGAATGTCCCTTACATTGGTGATCAGTGAGAAGAATGCTCTTTACATTGGTGGTCAGTGGGAAGAATGCCCCTTACATTGGTGATCAGTGGGAAGAATGTCCCTTACATTGGTGATCAGTGGGAAGAATGTCCCTTACATTGGTGATCAGTGGGAAGAATGTCCCTTACATTGGTGATCAGTGGGAAGAATGCCCCTTACATTGGTGATCAGTGAGAAGAATGTCCCTTACATTGGTGATCAGTGAGAAGAATGCCCCTTACATTGGTGATCAGTGGGAAGAATGCTCCTTACATTGGTGATCAGTGGGAAGAATGTCCCTTACATTGGTGATCAGTGGGAAGAATGCTCCTTACATTGGTGATCAGTGGGAAGAATGTCCCTTACATTGGTGATCAGTGAGAAGAATGCTCCTTACATTGGTGATCAGTGGGAAGAATGCCCCTTACATTGGTGATCAATTTTTCTGTATTCTGCTATCAATACCCCTTCATTTGTTGATTAACAGAAAGGATGCCCCTCACATTTTTGTTTAGTTGGATGAAGAATCTCCCCTTACTTTGTTGTTCAGTGGGAAGAATGTCCCTTACATTGGTGATCAGTGGGAAGAATGTCCCTTACATTGGTGATCAGTGGGAAGAATGCTCCTTACATTGGTGGTCAGTGGGAAGAATGTCCCTTACATTGGTGGTCAGTGGGAAGAATGTCCCTTACATTGGTGGTCAGTGGGAAGAATGCCCCTTACATTGGTGATCAGTGGGAAGAATGCCCCTTACATTGGTGGTCAGTGGGAAGAATGCTCCTTACATTGGTGATCAGTGGGAAGAATGCCCCTTACATTGGTGGTCAGTGAGAAGAATGTGAGCAGAGCCAACTGGCCTGTGCACACGGGGCCTTTTTCTCTATCCCTCACTAATGCCCGAGACCAGACCATTCATGTGAATTCAACATTAAGGCGGCACCCCGAATTAGAAGTGAGCCGTACATGCGGTGCAATTGTATCATAAACTGAAGCTTTGCTGCATACACCACATTGTCCCATGATACAGACACCAATCTGGAATGTAACATTTTGAAGGAGACACCACAGAGCGTATGTTCTATTCCACCAGTTCAGCTCTCCTATCACCACACCCCCAATGATAGCCTGTGGTTCCACCATGTACCTGCATAAATCCTTCTGCATCCATGACTTAGGGTTCTTTCTCAACTCCTTACATGCCCATGGCTAGGTCCCTAGGGCCTCCACCACGTGGATTCAGTCTCTTTAGCTGGGGCACTGACCACTAGGGAGGGGAACAGTGAGCTGCCCCCCTTGCTATATGGAGGACCCATCACTTCTGCTGGCACTAGACTCCTGCTGTCTGGCTTCCCTTGCGCTGGTTACCCCTAGCAAATGCATGTCTTCCTCTCCACCCATTGTGTGCCTAACAGGCCCCGTTCCTTGCAATATGCCATGCACCACCATTGTAGCATGTGCTGGTTGCTGGTCTTGACTCATCCAGATCCCTCAAGGGCAACAAGTCTAAGCTCTGATGAAGGGTCACGTCCATACAACCCCTGAAATGCATTGGCTGTGACAACTAAAATTCAAAATCTGAACTGGTGCCCACACCCAGGTGCTCTTATCTCTTAGCTCTACACCAGCCTTTCTGAACCTTTTAACCCCCAAGGAACCATTGAAGTAATCTGTATATCTCAGGGGACCCTTGGTAAATTTAGTCCATTGGGGTTCATTGTGAAGATGCCCCTTACGCTGGTGTTGATAAGTTTGAAGAATGCTACACTTACGGGGTAGCAAGAATAACACCCTTGCAGTCATGCCACTGGCTCTGCCGGGGGGCACTGGACCCAGATCTATGCAGGCAGCCTCAGATGGGAGGTCAGGTAGCCATAGCTCAAGGAACCCCTAGCCAACCCTGGAGGAACCATGTTTGAGAATGGCTGCTCTACACAATGCTTCATGTTCATTTCTTACAGGGACTTACAGAGGGTATAGAAAAGAATCACCCCCTTTTAAATAATCACATTTTGTTGTTTTGCAGCCTGAAATGAAGACAGACACCGTTTTTGTTTTATCCAGCTGTATTTACTTAAAAACATCCAAGTGAAAGTTATAACACCGAAGTGTCAGGAAGAAAAAAACTGTCCGTCTTCATTTCAGGCTGGCAGGATCAACAGGTACTTTTCTTAACAAAAATAGCATTCTATGGTATATTTAACCGTCCAAAATGGAGCAAATAAGAGACGGTCATGAGAGTTCCCATACCCTGTACCTCAATCCCGGGCACTTTCACCCCCTTCCTGCCCAGGCCCATTTTCAGCTTTCAGCGCTGTCACACTTTGAATATTAACCCCTTGCCCTCCTGAGGATTTCCCCCCTTTCCTGACCAGGCCATTTTTTGCGCTGCATTACTTTAACTGACAATTGCGCGGTCATGCTGCACCCAAATGAAATTTATGTAATTTTTTTCTCCCCACAAATAGAGTTTTCTTTCGGTGGTATTTGATCGTCTGTGTGGTTTTTATTTTTTGCGCTATAAAAAAAAAAAAAAACAATTTTGAAAAAAAAACACAATATTTTTTACTTTTTGCTATAAAACATGTCCAATAAAAAAATTTAAAAAATGAAATTTCCTCATAAATTTAGGTCAAAATGTATTCTGCTCCGTGTCTTTGCTAAAAAAAATCCTGATACGTGTAAATTAATTGGTTTACGTGAAAGTGATAGCGTTCACAAATGGCGGTATAGATACAGGGTTTTTTTTTTTAATTATTACTAGCTATGGCGGTGATCCGCGACTTATAGCAGGACTGCGGCGGGCATTCTGACACTGGGGGGGAACTGACATCCCCAGTGACACCAATACAGTGATCAGTGCTAAAAAAAAGCACTGACACTGTACTAATGGTACTGGGTAGGAAGGGGTTAACATCTGGGGCGATCAAAGGGTTAACTGTGTGCTGGTTGTGTTTTACTATGCGGAGGTGTCTGTGTGCTTCACTGTAAGCACACTGCTTTGGATGGCTGTGCTGTGTGCAGGAGCTGACAGGGAGAACTGTTTTGTTTACTAACAGTTCTCCCCCCACATCGGAGATTATTATTATTATACAGGATTTATATGGCGCCAACAGTTTGCTCAGCACTTTACAATATAAGGGGGGCGGTACAATTAAAATACATTTCAGTACAGAAGGAATAGGAGGGCCCGGCTCGTGGAGCTTACAATCTAAAGTAAGGGGGAGGGGATACAAAAGGTGATAGCTGCGGGGGATGATCCGGCGGAGGTGATTCAAGTACAGTTCTTAGGTGGAGGTGGGGTGGGCTTCCCTGAAGAAGTGAGTTTTCAAAGATCGCCTAAAGGCAGACAGGGTGGGGGCTAATCAGACATATTGTGGTAGGGAGTTCCAGAGGATGGGAGAGGACCTTGGCAATCACCAGGCGTGGGCGAGTAATCACTAGCCGACACCCGGTGATTGACAGCCGTGGCCCCGAATGGCAGAGCCCCCTACCCGAAAATGCAAAATCACGTATATATACGTGATTTTGCGCACCCGTGCCGCCCTGTAGCAGTATATCTGCTATAGGGCGGATGGAAAGAGGTTAATTACTCAGTCATGCACAGGGGCGGACTGACAACTCATGGGGCCCCCAGGCAATAGGAGATCATGGGGCCCCTGTGTCCTTGCCCAAACTCAAAAAAGCCTATGAAAAAGGTACCAGGGGCATCTCATGGGGCCCCCTACTGACCCCGGGCCCTCGGGCAGTGCCCGAGTTTCCAAATGGTCAGTCCGCCCCTGGTCATGCAACACTGTACCCATATGAAATTGTTATCATTTTTTTCAGACAGAGCTTTCTTTTGGTGGTATTTAATCACCTCTGGGGATTTTATTTTTTTTACACTATAAACGAAAAAACTATCTATATATAAATGCCTGAGGCTCCACAAAAATAAAACGTAAAAATAATAAAATGGTAAGTTATAATGTCCAGATGGGATATATAACTATGCATATAAATATAAAAGTTCTATTGTGCTATTTAAGGAGATACAATCAGGATGGTGACTCAGATACTCCCAGTTAGGCGTAAATTCGGTGTCGTGCAGGAAATAATAAAATTGCGCACTCACCAGATGCGCAGTTATCAAAACCAGATGTTCCCTGGGAACCTGGGTCCTGGGACGGATGCAGCTCCGAATGGATAGGCTTTCCCTTAGGAATGGGCAGTAAGATGACGCCTCTAAAGGTCTTCTCAAATGGTGGGCTGCGATAGGGGTCAGCAGTTGGATCACTCTCCTCTGGGCCTTAGGGATGGTCACCAATAGGTCCTGGCAGGGGCGGACTGACAACTCATGGGGCCCCCGGGCAATAGGGGATCATGGGGCCCCTGTGTCCTTGCCCAAACTCAAAAAAGCCTATGAAAAAAGTACCAGGGGCATCTCATGGGGCCCCCTACTGACCCCGGGCCCTCGGGCAGTGCCCGAGTTTCTAAATGGTCAGTCCGCCCCCGGTTCCTGGGGAATTAGATGCTCAGCACGTCTATACTTTTTGAGCCAGAAGAGTGACTGTGTGCCTGGCTGTGGATACACTAGCTTGAGAAAGAACCTTTGGGACCATATCAAGCCCCGTCTGGGGTTAGCGCTACACTCAGGGGTGGACTGACAACTCATGCGGCCCCCGGGCAATAGGGGATCATGGGGCCCCTGTGTGCTCGCCCACACTCAAACCACACCCAAAAAAGCCTATGAAAGGTACCAGGGGCATCTCATGGGGCCCCTTACTGACCCCGGGCCCTCGGGCAGTGCCCGAGGTTACGAATGGTCACTCCGCCCCTGGCTACACTTGTACACCATTATATTGGCCAAATGTTGTGGTCACCCTCATTTTCAACAGCATTATATCACAAAACATAAATAAGTAAATAAATAAATAAAAAAAGATACTTCATAACACATTTGGATTTGAAGTGTCCTGACTGACCATAGTGGGCATAGTAAGATAGAAAATTAAATTGTTACTAAACCCACAACAGTAGCATCACTTTGTATATTTTTTTTGTTTTATGGTTGAACTGGATGGACTTTTATCTTTTTTCAGCCAGACTAATTATGTAACTATATGCAGTAAATCATGCTTGTTATAATCACTGTACCTAAGGGGTTAATACTCTGCATTTAGTAAAAATGCTTTTTGATCCTGTCTTCTCTGATCCTCCCCTTCTTCCAGTGTCCCCCTTTTATCTCCAGATAAGACATATTGTGTGGAGTTACTCTGCACATGCTCAGTTTGGTGTGTATTGCTAGAGAGTTGTTTTTTTTTTGAACAGTGCATGTGATCAGCACAGAGCCAATTAGCAATGTCCAGAAAGAGGTCAGGGGTCCTGTATCCTCCTAGAGCTGAATGAAAACTCCACCTACAAGCTTTGACATGTGATCTGCTGGACGCTGATAGAAGTCACAAGACTGCTACATACTGCTGATGAGAAAAGGAGTTTAGTAGTTTATATTTACTAAAATAATTGGACTTCCATGTTCTGTGTACTGTGGGAGAGCGAATATAGTGAATGCAGGGTCCGGGGAGACCAGATATAGTGAATGCAGGGTCCGGGGAGACCAGATATAGTGAATGCAGGGTCCGGGGAGAGCGGATATAGTGAATGCAGGGTCCGGGGAGACCAGATATAGTGAATGCAGGGTCCGGGGAGACCAGATATAGTGAATGCAGGGTCCGGGGAGAGCGGATATAGTGAATGCAGGGTCCGGGGAGACCAGATATAGTGAATACAGGGTCCGGGGAGACCGGATATAGTGAATGCGGGGTCCAGGGAGACCGGATATAGTGAATGCGGGGTCCGGGGAGAGCGGATATAGTGAATGCAGGGTCCGGAGAGACTGGATATAGTGAATGCAGGGTCCGGGGAGACCAGATATAGTGAATGCAGGGTCCGGGGAGAGCGGATATAGTGAATGCGGGGTCCATGGAGAGCGGATATAGTGAATGCGGGGTCAGGGGAGACCAGATATAGTGAATGCAGGGTCCAGGGAGACCAGATATAGTGAATACAGGGTCCGGGGAGACCGGATATAGTGAATGCGGGGTCCAGGGAGACCGGATATAGTGAATGCGGGGTCCGGGGAGAGCGGATATAGTGAATGCAGGGTCAGGGGAGAGCGGATATAGTGAATGCAGGGTCCGGAGAGACCAGATATAGTGAATGTAGGGTCAGGGGAGAGCGGATATAGTGAATGCAGGGTCCGGGGAGAGCGGATATAGTGAATGCGGGGTCTGGGGAGAGCGGATATAGTGAATGCAGGGTCCACGGAGAGCGGATATAGTGAATGCGGGGTCTGGGGAGACCGGATATAGTGAATGCGAGGGTCCAGGGTGAGCGAATATAGTGAATGCAGGGTCCGGGGAGAGCGGATATAGTGAATGCAGGGTCTGGGGAGAGCAGATATAGTGAATGCAGGGTCCGGGGAGAGCGGATATAGTGAATGCGGGGTCCGGGGAGAGCGGATATAGTGAATGCAGGGTCCGGGGAGAGCGGATATAGTGAATGCAGGGTCTGGGGAGAGCGGATATAGTGAATGCAGGGTCTGGGGAGAGCGGATATAGTGAATGCGGGGTCTGGGGAGAATGGATATAGTGAATGCAGGGTCAGGGGAGAGCGGATATAGTGAATGCGGGGTCTGGGGAGAATGGATATAGTGAATGCGGGGTCCGGGGAGAACAGATATAGCGAATGCTGGGTTCTGGGAGACCAGATATAGCGAAAGAGGGTCCTAGGAGACCGGATATAGTGAATTCAGGGGTCGGGGAGAGCGGATATAGTGAATGCAGGGTCCAGGGAGACCGGATATAGTGAATGCAGGGTCTGGGGAGACCAGATATAGTGAATGCAGGGTCTGGGGAGACCAGATATAGTGAATGCAGGGTCCGGGGAGAGCGGATATACTGAATGCATGGTCCGGGGAGAGCGGATATACTGAATGCAGGGTCCGGGGACAGCGGATATACTGAATGCAGGGATCTGGGTTTAGTAACACTTTAAAGTCAGCCTGAACTATGAAAAAAACGAAGGCTGCCATCGCTGAGCTCTCTTTCTGGTAATGACAATTGCTTAGCTATCATGCTGATCCAATGACTTGTTTCTGAGGCACTGACCTGGAATGAATCAGATCTCTGACTTTCTAATCTGCATGCTTGTTACAAGTCAATGGCACAAAAGGTTCTCAGACGGTCATCAAGGCAGCCATAGTTTACCTTATACAGCTTTCCATCACAAAGAATGAGACATAGAAATAAATACTCACTGCTGTTTCTTGTTCAGCTCCTGTTCCTTCTGGACCAGGTCCTGCTTGAGGGACGCCAACATCTCCACACTAACGTCCACCTGCCTGGTGAGCTCCGAGGCCCTGTCCTCCAGTTCTTGCTTTTCCATGCCCAGCCTCACACTCTCCTGCTTGGCCTTTTCTAGCTCCGAACTTTTCCTCTCCAGCTCAACCTGCAGCCTACCAACTTGCGTGGCAATCTTCTGCTCCACCTCTTCCGTCAACTTCTCCAGTCGCTTGTCCACCTCGAGCTTCTCGAATGCCCTCACCTTCAGCCGTGCCAGGCCTTCTTCGTAGGCCGCATCCACAGCAGCAGAAGCCGCTGCAGCAGCCGCCACAGCTGCTGGCGGTGGGGTGTGAGAGGTTGCCATGGTGGTTTTGGTAAATATCTCTCCAAGGGGGATCTCCACCTCCTGGGTGTATCGAGTAGACGTTGGGCTGAATTCCTCAGACTGTACTAAGTCCCGAGTGAACCTCTGCTCCTTTCCTTGGAACGATGTGCTTTCAAAGACGTCCCGGCGGTGGCCTGGGGTCAACAAAGCGGCTTCGCTGGTCAAAGGGAAGACGGCAGCATCGCAAATGCTGTTGGTCTTGGACAGAACGTAAAGGGTCTCATAGGTGTGGTTGTATTCCAGGTGGGCCCTCAGCGAGGACAGGCTCCTGAAACGCTTGTGCTCTCCGCACCTCGGACACCGATAAGGCAGGTCCAAAGAGGCCATCCCTCAGCTCCTAATATGGCGACTGTCCTTTAGCCCTGAACAGAGCAGGCAGATGGTGAGGGTCATGGTGTGCCTGGGACTCGGGAGAAGTCAAAGATCGGGGGCAAATACTCTCTTAGAAGGCTTTGGGTCAGCAGAATCATCTTCTGTGGTCAACGGTCAGCCCCTCTATACTGATATTGGAAAAGATATTAAGGCTGGTAAACTTCTGAGGCTGTATCATCCAAACGGTCACCAGGCTGTGGAGGGGAAGAAGAAAAAAAGCCACCATCAGATACAATGTGGACATCTGCATAAGCAGCAACATGCAACAATACCTTTCAATTCTTAGAAAAGTTTTTTCAAGTAGATCTAATCCAAATTACTACAATCTCATAAATTTTATTTAAAATGCTAAAATAATTTCTCAGTCTTTACATGACAACTTCCGTTACAGTGTGACAACTATCTCCTAACTGTGCCCTGTGTTGTCACCCTATCTTGAAGTGGTTGTAAACCCTCACATATACCCACTGAAGTGACCGGCCTCAGGTGATACACAGAGATGAAACAAATCCTCCTACATAAGTTGTACCTGTCTATCTGCAGTCTTCTCTTCTCTACATCCATTCAAAGTCCAGAATTCATAAAGCTTGTCTGAGAGTTCAGAAAAACAGGTGGAGAGCTGAAATTACACACTGCAGAGCTCAATGAGCAGACCTTTAAGAATTGATTGGCCTTCACACAGACAGCTGAGACTGTCAATCTGCTGGAGGTCCTTCCCATGCAGGGGCAGACTGCCCATTCCAGCAGTCGAGCACTGCCCGAGGGCCAGGGGTCAGTAGAGGGCCCCATGAAATGCCCCTGGTACCTTTTATAAGCTTTTTTGGGTGTGCTATGAGTGTGGGCATGGACACAGGGGCCCCATGATCCCCTATTGCCCGGGGGCCCCATGAGTTGTCAGCCTGCCCCTGCTCCCATGTCACCATTTTTCTCTTGGTGTCAGGAAAACGCATCAGAAATGATTCATGCTGATAAAGGAGCTCAATGAGGAGACTGTTAAGAATTGATTGGCCTTCACACAGAGAGCTGAGACTGTCAGTCTGCTGGAGGTCCCTCCCCTGTCACCATTTTTCTCTTGGTGTCAGGAAAACGCATCAGAAATGATTCATGCTGATAAAGGAGCTCAATGAGGAGACTGTTAAGAATTGATTGGCCTTCACACAGAGAGCTGAGACTGTCAGTCTGCTGGAGGTCCCTCCCATGTCACCATTTTTCTCTTGGTGTCAGGAAAATTCATCAGAAATGATTCATGCTGATAAAGGAGCTCAATGAGGAGACTGTTAAGAATTGATTGGCCTTCACACAGAGAGCTGAGACTGTCAGTCTGCTGGAGGTCCCTCCCATGTCACCATTTTTCTCTTGGTGTCAGGAAAATTCATCAGAAATGATTCATGCTGATAAAGGAGCTCAATGAGGAGACTGTTAAGAATTGATTGGCCTTCACATAGAGAGCTGAGACTGTCAGTCTGCTGGAGGTCCCTGCAATGTCACCATTTTTCTCTTGGTGTCAGGAAAACTCATCAGAAATTATTTATGCTGATCAGGGGCGGACTGAAAACTCATGGAGCCCCCGGGCAATAGGGGATCATGGGGCCCCTGTGTCCTTGCCAAAACGCAAAAAAGCCTATGAAAAAGGTACCAGGGGCATCTCATGGGGCCCCCTACTGACCCCGGGCCCTCGGGCAGTGCCCGAGTTTCCAAATGGTCAGTCCGCCCCTGATGCTGATAAAAAGAACTCAATGAGGTGACCTTTAAGAATTGATTGGCCTTCACACAGAGAGCTGAGACTGTCAATGTGCTGGAGGTCCCTCCCGTGTCACCATTTTTCTCTTGGTGTCAGGAAAACTCATCAGAAATGATTCATGCTGATAAAAGAGGAATGAGGCAGCAGAGAGAAATGACACTTAGTGCTCTGAATTGGGACACGTGCATAAAATAGAGGGATATGTTTTGTTCATATTTCATGTCTAAGGTTTACAACCACTTTAAGCTCCACCCTATACCATTAAAAGACAACTCTGATTTTTTTCAAAATGTAGTTAACTTTAAGAAGTTCCACACAAGGCATCATGTACTGTAACTTAAAGCATACAGTGCCTTGGAAAAGTATTCATACCCCTTAAAATTTTCAACATTTTGTCATGTTACAACCAAAAATGTAAATGTATTTTATTGGGATTGGATGTGATAGACCAACACAAAGTGGAACATAATTGTGAAGTGGAAGGAAAATGAGAAATGGTTTTCAACGTTTTTTAAAAATAAATATCTGAAAAGTGTGGTGTGCATTTGTATTCAGCCCCCTTTACTCTGACACCCCTAACTAAAATCTAATGGAACCAATTGCCTTCAGACGTCACCTAAATAGTAAACAGAGTCCACCTGAATGCATGGCTGAAGACCTGGTGTAAGAGGGAAGGATTTGGGTTTCTAGAGCGCTGGGCTGACTTCTCATTGGGGTGCAACCTATATGCTAGAGATGGTCGGCACCTAAATGGAAGGGGGTCTGCTGTGCTGGGGGAGGGGTTTATGGGAAGGCTGGAGGAGTATATAAACTAGGATCGAGGGGGGAGGGAGAATGAGACGATAATGGGGTAGACAGATCAGACAGGGGTCAGTACTTATTGGTGGGTGGAATGGGGAAAGATGGGGGGAAGGCTATGGCAGATGATAAGAAGGTTCCCATGTTACAAACAACCAGTGGAATTGGTAACATTTGTATGAAAATAAAAAATATGCAAAATACATGAGAACAAGGTGTCAATGAAAGAAAGTTTTTGTTCACCAATGCCAGGAGTCTGACAAGCAAACTAGGTGAGTTGGAAGGTTTGGTGCATGAAGAGAACTAGGATTTCATTGGTATTGCTGAATCTTGGCTTCATTCCTCACATGACTGGGCCATTCATATTCCTGGCTATGTTCTCTTTCGGAGAGACGGGGGAAATAGGAAAGGTGGTGGAGTCTGTCTCTATGTGAGAAGTGATCTCAGAGCGAGTGGGAAAGAGGACCTAGTTGATGGAGAGTGTGATGAGGCTGAAGTATTATGGGTGGGACTGCACATGGGGGGGCGGTACTACAAAGGTCATCATTGGAGTCTGTTATAGGCCTCCAAGTGTTAATGAGGAGGTGGAAACTCAGCTCCTTGCACAGATGGAAAGGGCTGCAAGGGCTGGGACACAGGGGTGTATTTACCACAAGGCAAACAAGGCATTTGCCTAGGGCGGCATTTTTCAGGGGGGGCAGCACTGCCCTTCAGAAGAAGGGACACACACGGCATGGGGATCTGGTGGGTTCCAAGAGAGGTTGCGGGTTTTATGACGGTGGATGCACAGTCCGACTCTCATTCCCGGGAATGTCCGGAGCTGTGAAGGTGAGTGTCTTTCTCTCTCTCGCCATGGGGGATGGTGGCTGGTGTATGGGGGGCAGTAGTAGTGGAAGGCTCTCTCGGGTGGGAGGCAGGGGTGTTGTTGGTCAATATCAGGCTCTCTCTGCAGGGGTCGACGCTTTTTGTGTTACCTAGGGCAGCAGAAAACCTAAATACACCGCTGCTGGGACAGTGATAATAATGGGGGATTTTAACTACCTGGAAATTGACCTGAGTAAGGGCACTGCAGGAGCAGTTAAAGGGCAAAAATGTTTAAACCTACTACAGGACAATTTTATGGTACAGTTCATAGAGGCCCCAACTAGGAATGATGCTCTGCTGGACCTGGTAATCTCAAACCATGCAGAGATTAGGAATGTCCATATAAAAGAACATCTGGGTAGCAGTGACCATAACATGATTTCATTTATTGTTAGCTGTAAACATCAAGCTCATACGGGAAAAATAAAAACACTCAACTTTAAGAGAGCTAATTTTCCAAGTCTCAGAGCTGCTCTCCAAGACTTCGACTGGGAGGGAATATAGACATTGATGAACACAACACAGAAATGGGAGTTCTTCAAAAAGACTGTATGTGAACACACTGCAAAATATATTCCCATGGGCAACAAGAGTAAAAGGCTAAAAATAAAACCTATGTGGCTTACGGCCAAAGTTAAAAAGGCTATAGATAAGAAAAGAGCTTTTATTAAGTATAAAAATGAAGAAACGCGATCATCGTTTAAACATTACAAGGAACATCACAGAATATGAAAAAGGAAATAAAGGCGCAAAAACTGAAAACGAACGACAGATTGCAAATGATAGCAGGACCAACCCCAAAATTCTAAGTTCTAAAAGTTCTAATGGGAGCGTTTGCGTCGCGGCGAAACGGACGCCTCTGGACGAGTCAGGAGGCGTTGAAGCCTCCTATTCTCGTCTATGGTGCCGCTCCGCAAACGCCCGGCCAGTGTTTGCGGTGCGGTTGCAACGTGGTTGCAGGGCGTTTGTGGAGCGGTAACACCACTCAAACTGCATTATAGGCGTTTGTGGGGCGTTATTAACGCTCGGCAAACGCCTAGCAACCGCCGCTAAACCGCGCATGCGGCGTTTGCCGAGCGTTAAAAAACGCTCCGCAAACGCCGGACCAACGCTTGCCAAACGCTATAGGGGCGTTTGGCAAGCGTTGGCAAAACAGCCAAGTGTGAACGAGCCCTTACAGAACCATCTAGAGGGGGTGACTGGGGACAAAGAGAAGGACAATGTATGGAATCCCTTCTTCAGCTCTGTGTATACAAAGGAGCATGGGGGGAGGGGCTCTTGTCCATAATGGGGAGTGGTACTGACACAGCTCCAGATGATCCACATTGGCTCACAACTGATATGACCCAAAAATATTTAGACAGAAAGGTGAATAAAGCCCCTGGACCGGACGGCATACACCCACGGGGGCCTTAAAGAATTGAGCTCTGTCATCTCACAGCCATTGTTTCTCATTTTTAGGGACTCTTTAATGACTGGCATAGAACCACTGGATTGGTGTAAAGCCAATGTGGTGCCAATATTTAAAAAGGGGTCAAAATCTTTACCAAGTAATTATAGACCTGTTAGTGTAACTTCTATAGTTGGGAAGATACTGGAGAGTTTAATAAAAGACTCGGTGATGGCCTCTGTTATTCTCTAGGCAATCAAGGCAGATTATGGCTGGTGGCAGGGTGCTGTACATAGCTTCTTGAAACCATCCCAGCACCCGGCCTCAGTCCTCCTCTCCAGAACCCTTAGTCCTCTTGGGAGGAGTTATGCAAATATTAAAATGCCTTGACGGGCGGATATCAATCTGGAGGAGTGGGCTTTCCTGACGTGATGCTGAGCCTTTGTAATTGAAATGCAATCAATGAAAGAGGTGGACCTGGGACAGTCAGGCTGGGGAGGAAAGGGCTGGAGGATGCTGGTTGTCCCCCAGCCAGGAAGCTCACAGTGTGCAGAGAAATCAGAGGGAGCTGTTTCAGTGTAGAAGAGACTGTGCTACAAAATGATGGAGAACCACTTACCTACCACCCTATAACAGATGTACTGCTACAGGGTGGCCGCTGTGGGCAATATCACGCAAATATATGTGATTTTGCAGATCTATACCCTTGCTGCCATTGGTTGCTGCGGATGTCAATCACCGGGGCCCGGCTGGGACTCCGTGATCGCCACTAAAGCTGAGAGAGGAGAGACCTGAAGTGTAAACAACTCCTGTCAGCATGGACATGCTGCTTTGTATCTCCCTGCACAGTAGAGAAATACAAAGCAGCATGTCTCTTTAGTAAAACACAAAACAACACAGGTCTCCTGTCAGCATGGACATGCTGCTGTGTATCTCCCTGCAGAGTAGAGAAATACAAAGCAGCATGTCCACTTAGTAAAACACAAAACAACAAAAGGTCTCCTGTTAGCATGGAATTGCTGCTGTGTATCTCCCTGCAGAGTAAAGAAATACAAAGCAGCATGTCCACTTAGTAAAACACAAAACAACAAAAGGTCTCCTGTTAGCATGGAATTGCTGCTGTGTATCTCCCTGCACAGTAGAGTAGAGAAACACAAAGCAGCATGTCTCCTTAGTAAAACACAAAACAACACAGGTCTCCTGTCAGCATGGACATGCTGTTTTGTATGAAATACAAAGCAGCATGTCCACTTAGTAAAACACAAAACAACAAACGGTCTCCTGTCAGCATGGACTTGCTGCTTTGTATCTCCCTGCACAGTAGAGAAATACAAAGCAGCATGTCTCCTTAGTAAAACACAAAACAACACAAGTCTTCTGTCAGCATGGACTTGCTGCTTTGTATCTCCCTGCACAGTAGAGAAATACAAAGCAGCACGTCTCCCTAGTTAAACACAAAACAACAAACAGTCTCCTGTCAGCATGGACTTGCTGCTGTGTATCTCCCTGCACAGTAGAGAAACACAAAGCAGCATGCCTCCTTAGCAAAACACAAAACAACACAGGTCTCCTGTCAGCATGGACTTGCTGCTTTGTATCTCCCTGCACAGTAGAGAAATACAAAGACCATGCCTCCTTAGTAAAACAAAAAACAACACAGGTCTCCTGTCAGCATGGACTTGCTGCTTTGTATCTCCCTGCACAGTAGAGAAATACAAAGCAGCATGCCTCCTTAGTAAAACACAAAACAACACAGGTCTCCTGTCAGCATGGACTTGCTGCTTTGTATCTCCCTGCACAGTAGAGAAATACAAAGCAGCATGTCTCCTTAGTAAAACAAAAAACAACACAGGTCTCCTGTCAGCATGGACTTGCTGCTGTGTATCTCCCTGCACCCTGCACAGTAGAGAAACACAAAGCAGCAAGTCTCCCTAGTAAAACACAAAACAACACAGGTCTCCTGTCAGCATGGATTTACTGCTGTGTATCTCCCTGCACAGTAGAGAAACACAAAGCAGCATGTCTCCTTAGTAAAACACAAAACACAGGTCTCCTGTCAGCATGGACTTGCCGCTGTGTATTTCCCTGCACAGTAGAGAAATACAAAGCAGCATATCTCCTTAGTAAAACACAAAACAACAAAAGGTCTCCTGTCAGCATGGACTTGCTGCTTTGTATCTCCCTGCACAGTAGAGAAATACAAAGCAGCATGTCTCCTTAGTAAAACACAAAACAACAAAAGGTCTCCTGTCAGCATGGACTTTCTGCTGTGTATCTCCCTGCACAGTAGAGAAATACAAAGCAGCATGTCTCCTTAGTAAAACACAAAACAACAAACAGTCTCCTGTCAGCATGGACTTTCTGCTGTGTATCTCCCTGCACAGTAGAGAAATACAAAGCAGCATGTCTCCCTAGTAAAATAACACAGCACACAGTAACCCTAGCTTCACACCTAAGCGTTTTCTGCAGCATTTTGCTTTTTGCAGAAAAGCACTACAGTCCCTTTAACATGACTTCCTATGGGACAGGTTCACATCTCCGCATTTTCACCCGGAGCGTATTTTGGAAAGGGTCGGGGACTTTTTTAAACGCATAAAGTTGCGTTTTTGGTTCTATAGACTCCAATGGAAATGCTGAAAAAAAAGCATGTAGTGCGTTTTTGCTGCATTTTGCGTTTTAATCTGACTAGCAACAAGAAAAAGAAATGCAAAATGCATCAAAAAGCGCAACAAAAATGCCAAACGGCCCACCAAAAGCAATGCAGGAACGGATTAAACGCAAACTGCATATGTGTGTACCTAGCCTTAACCCCTTGATCGCCCCAGATGTTAACCCCTTCCTGCCCAGTGTCATTAGTACTTACATTAGTAGCTTTTTATTAGCACTGATCACTGTATTGGTGTCACTGAAGATGTCAGTGACACCAAGTCAGTTCCCATCCAGTGTCAGAATGTCCGCCGCAGTCCTGCCATAAGTAGATGATCACCGCCATTACTAGTATAAAAAAAAAATTCCACTATATCTATACCGCCATTTGTAGACGCTATAACGTTCACGTAAACCAATTAATTTACACGTATTGGGATTTTTTTTTATCAAAGACACGGAGCAGAATACATTTTGGCCGAAATTTATGACGAAATTAAATTTTTTAAATTTGTTTAATAGCAAAAAGTCAAAAATAAAGTTTTTTTCCTCACAATTGTCGGTCTTTTTTTTTATAGCATAAAAAATAAAAAACCGAGAGACGGTCAAATACCACCGAAAGAAAGATCAATTTGTGGAAAAAAAAGGACGTAAATTTCATTTGGGCGCAGCGTTGCATGACCGCGCAATTGTCAGTTAAAGCAACGCAGCGCATCGCAAAAAAGGGCCTGGTCAGGAAGAGGGGGAAATCCTCCAGAGGGCGAGGGGTTAACATCCAAGATTGTTACATTGTTACAGAAAAAATCCATCTCCTTCAACCGATAGAATTGGATACAATCCGATGGACTGGCGGGAGGTCGGTATCCCCGGAGGTGTCGGGACCATACGAGAATCCGCATTCATCACGTACTGCACGTGTGTCTTCCAGCGTCGCGGACGGAGAACGCGTCAAACTGTGCGGTTGCTAAGCAGCGCGCGTTTACCTGAATCCTCGCTGCGTTTCTCACACACACTCGCCTGTGATTGGATATCCATTCAGGCGATCAAACACCACCGAAAGAAAGCTCAATTTGTGGGAAAAAAAGGACGTAAATCTCATTTGGGTGCAGCGTTGCATGACCGCGCAATTGCCAGTTAAAGCAACGCATCGCAAAAAAGGGCCTGGTCAGGAAGGGGGGGAAATCCTCCAGAGGGCGAGGGGTTAACATCCAAGATTGTTACATTGTTACAGAAAAAATCCATCTCCTTCAACCGATAGAATTGGATACAATCCGATGGACTGGCGGGAGGTCGGTATCCCCGGAGGTGTCGGGACCATACGAGAATCCGCATTCATCACGTACTGCACGTGTGTCTTCCAGCGTCGCGGACGGAGAACGCGTCAAACTGTGCGGTTGCTAAGCAGCGCGCGTTTACCTGAATCCTCGCTGCGTTTCTCACACACACTCGCCTGTGATTGGATATCCATTCAGGCGATCAAACACCACCGAAAGAAAGCTCAATTTGTGGGAAAAAAAGGACGTAAATCTCATTTGGGTGCAGCGTTGCATGACCGCGCAATTGTCAGTTAAAGCAACGCATCGCAAAAAAGGGCCTGGTCAGGAAGGGGGGGAAATCCTCCGGAGGGCGAGGGGTTAACATCTAAGCAGGGGCAAACTGATAACTCATGGGGCCCCCGGGCAATAGGGGATCATGGGGCCCCGTGTCCTTGCCCACACTCAAAACACACCCAAAAAAGCCTATAAAAGGTACCAGGAGCACCTCATGGGGCCCCCTACTGATCCCGGGCCCTCGTGCAGGGCCGAGTGCTCGAATGGTCAGTCCGCCCCTGCATCCAAGATTGTTACATAGTCAGGAGGAAAAAGATACAAATCCATCTCCTTCAACTGATAGAATTGGATACAATCAGATGGACTGACGGGAGGTCGGCGTCCCCGGAGGTGTCGGGACCATACGAGAATCCGCATTCATCACGTACTGCATGTGTTTTTTCCAGCCTCGCGGACGGAGAACGCGTCAAACTGTGCGGTTGCTAAGCTGCACGCGTTTACCTGAACCCTCGCGGCGTTTCTCACACACACTCGCCTGTGAATGGATATCCATTCAGGCGATCAAACACCACCGAAAGAAAGCTCAATTTGTGGGAAAAAAAGGACATAAATCTCATTTGGGTGCAGCGTTGCATGACCGCGCAATTGTCAGTTAAAGCAACGCATTGCAAAAAAGGGCCTGGTCAGGAAGGGGGGGAAATCCTCCGGAGGGCGAGGGGTTAACATCCAAGATTGTTACAGAAAAAGATACAAATCCATCTCCTTCAACCGATAGAATTGGATACAATCCGACGGACTGGTGGGAGGTCGGCGTCCCCGGAGGTATCGGGACCATACGAGAATCCGCATTCATCACGTACTGCACGTGTTTCTTCCAGCCTCGCGGACGGAGAACGCGTCGAACTGTGCGGTTGCTAAGCAGCGCGCGTTTACCTGAATCCTCGCGGCGTTTCTCACACACGCTCGCCTGTGATTGGATATCGCCGGGCGGACTCATTACATGGAGGTTAAGTAAGAAATTGCTGTCGCCGTGTCTGATCCGGAACGCCTGCCGATCGAAGCTACCAGAGCGACTTCCTGACGCTGCGGCGGAGGCTTTTATGTCTCGTTAGTCTACCCCGAGCATCACGGAGCGCTCGCGTCTGAGGATGAAAAGCGGCGCACGCCGCGCACGTCTCCGCTAATGAGATCTCCGCACTGCATGTCTCTGTTAGGCTGGGTGACACCTGAGTGGAGCGGGAACTCGTTTTTGTTTTCTTGTGCATGCGATGGAAGATTTCTACTCGTCGCGCTCAGGGCAACCCATTCACTTGAAACGCCCCAAAGAAGCTCCAAAATTGGTTTCAAGAGAGGAGCATGCTGCGTTTTTTTCACCGCGCATTTTGGTGTGTTTGTATGTCATTTGTCACGCAACAAAACACGTGCCTGCTACCTGCGCTTGAAGTGCCCTTAGGGCCGGGTTCACACTCCATGCGTTTCAGTTGCTTTTTTTCTGCATCTAAAACGCACAGAAAGTAGGTGATATGGTTGTCAATGTCATAGTTCACATCAGTGCTTGCAGTTCCAGTGCGTTCCGGATGCAGAAAAAAAAGTAGAACAGGCCGCATTATTACTGCACTGGAAGGCAGTAAAACGCATAAAAAACACACCAAAACGCACTGGAACACACATGTCCCTATTTAAATTGAAGAAAAAGAGAGGGTAAAAAAATGAACCGGAAAGCATCAAAAACGCACCGGAACACACCAAAAACACATAAAAACCGCACTGGAACACACCAAAAATGCACTGGAACGCACATGTCCCTATTTGAATTGAAGAAAAAGAGAGGGGGAAAAAATTAACCTGAACTCATCAAAAACGCACCGGAACATACATGTCCGTTGTTTAAATTGAAGAAAAAGAACGGGGAAAACAATGATCCAAAGTTCAGCAAAAATGCACCAGAACACACCAAAAACGCACCGGAACACACATGTATGTATTTAAATTGAAGAAAAAGAGAGGGGAAAAAATTAACTGGAGTTCATCAAAAACGCATCGGAACGCACATGTCCCTATTTAAATAGAAGTAAAAGAGAGGGGAAAAATGAACCTGAACTCATCAAAAATGCACCGGAACGCACCAAAAACGCACTGGAACACATAAAAAATGCACTGGAACACAAATGTCCCTATTTAAATTGAAGAAAAAGAGAAAGGAAAAATTGAACCAGAACACATCAAAAACGCACTGGAATGCATCAAAAACACACCAAAAATGCACTGGAACGGGCCAGAAACACATAAAAAACGCACATGTAGAAACACATCCGGAACGCCTCTGGACTGCGTTTCTATGGAGTGAACCGACCCTTAATGATTAATGACACTGCAAGCGTGATGTGCATTTGCGTGTTTCCATTCACATGAACGGGCCGCCCTGTGCGCAACAAACGCCCTGAAAAAGCGCCAAAACCTTTTGGAGGCGGAACGCGGGGCATTTTTTTTTAAATTGCACAATCCGATGCATTTGTGGCGCACTGCCTTGCAGGCAAACACGCGCCCGCTACCTGCGTTTGGCATACCGGTGACGACCGCAGAGCGTTTCCACTCACCTGAAGAGCCGCTTGAAGTCCAGACCTTTTCTGGCAGCTTTTTGTTGTTCTGATAGAACTTTTCATAGAAGCCCCCAAACAGTAAACATTTTTTGTAAAGCAGAGGCCTTAGAGAATAAATTGGTGGGTGTTACGATTTTTTTTTTTTTACGTCACACAGTATTTGCGCAGCGGTTTTTCAAACGCAATTTTTTTGGAAGAATTATACAAAAAAAAAAAAACCAACAATACATAACCCAATTTTTCAGTAAAATATAAAAGTGTCATTTCTGTCTGCTGCCTTGTTCCTCAGAGCTGGGAGATGTGTAAATTCTGCATTTTGATTGGATGTACAGTTGTGTCCAAAATTATTCAACCCCCAATGCTGTAAAGGGGTTTAGGGACTATAGTGTACATTTGGAATTGTATTCAGAATCAAATCCTACAAGGACGTTGTAACTACCCAAATGCAACTAAAATGACATCAATTGTTTATATAATACAGTAGTAAATGGTTCTTATGTGGTTTCTTCATTGCCACAATTATTCAACCCCTTAAAGACTACCACTCTGAAGAACAGAGGTTCATACAGGTGCTTTCCATCAGGTATTGAAAACACCTGTGGATGTCACCGAGCAGCAATCAAGCATAATAAGCACCAATTAGGCAGCTTTAAAATGACTGTGATACTCAGCTCCTTCTAGACATTTACTGGTGTGGTTACAAACATGGTGAAGGCAAGAGAATGGTCCAGGAAGACAAGAGAAGAGGTGATTTCTCTTCACAGGAAGGGCAATGGCTATAAGAAGATTGCAAAGATGTTAAACATACCAAGAGACACCTTAGGAAGCATCATTCGCAAATTCAAGGCAAAGGGCACTGTTGAAACGCTACCTGGTCGTGGCAGAAAGAAGATGCTGACTTCGACTGCTGTGCGCTACCTGAAGCGTAGAGTGGAGAGAAGTCCCCGTGTGACTGCTGAGGAACTGAGAAAAGATTTGTCAGATGTGGGTACAGAAGTTTCAGCCCAGACAATAAGACGCACACTGCGTAATGAAGGCCTCCGTGCCAGAACTCCCAGGCGTACCCCCTTGCTGTCTCCAAAGAATAAGAAGAGTCGACTGCAGTATGCCAAAAGCCATGTGGACAAACCACAAAAGTTGTGGGATAGTGTTCTGTGGACTGATGAAACAAAATTAGAACTGTTTGGGCCCATGGATCAACGCTATGTTTGGAGGAGGAAGAACAAGGCCTATGATGAAAAGAACACCTTGCCTACTGTGAAGCATGGTGGAGGGTCAATCATGCTTTGGGGCTGTTTTGCTTCTGCAGGTACAGGGAAGCTTCAGCGTGTGCAAGGTACCATGAATTCTCTTCAGTACCAGGAGATATTGGATGGAAACGTGATGCAGTCCGTCACACACCTGAGGCTTGGGAGACGTTGGACCTTTCAACAGGACAATGATCCCAAGCATACCTCCAAGTCCACTAGAGCATGGTTGCAGAGGAAAGGCTGGAACATTTTGGAGTGGCCATCGCAGTCACCAGACTTAAATCCGATTGAGAACCTCTGGTGGGACTTAAAGAAAGCAGTTGCAGTGCGCAAGCCTAAGAATGTGACTGAACTGGAGGCCTTTGCCCATGAAGAATGGGCGAAGATACCCGTAGATCGCTGCAAGACACTTGTGTCAAGCTATGCTTCACGTTTAAAAGCTGTTATAACTGTAAAAGGATGCTGTACTAAGTACTAAGATTGAATGTCACTTGGGGGTTGAATAAAACTGATAATGCTGTGAGCACAGAAAAGACATTTGTGGTTATTTCATTATAACTGTTATGTTATATTTGTCTGACCTACAAGTGCCTCTTTAATGTAAATGTAAGCAAGATGACTGAATGATCAAAAGCAATGTCAAACTGGCCAAAACACTCAATTTCAGTGGGGGTTGAATAATTTTGGACACAACTGTAGGGAAAAGACGGCTGCAGATAAACAGGTACAACTTCTGTAGGAGGATTTGTTTCATCTCTGTGTATCTCCTGAGGCCAGTCACTTCACTGGTATACTGTACGTAAACAAGGAGTGGTCCAGGCATGCGATCGTAAACGAATGTATTTTCTTTCAGCTGGTTGTCAAGGAGCCGGCACCTGCCTGCATCCTTAGCAACCAGTAAATATCTAGAGTGGATGGCAGCCGCATCCTTAACAACCGTGACTCATCTGCTGTCAGTGGGATTCCCCACTGACAGCAGAATGTAAATAAAAGGATTGCCGGCATTATTATAATTTTTTTTTAAACATCAAGGGGTCCCCCCCAAGCTGTACCAGGCCCTTTAGATCTAGTATGGAATTTGAGGGGAACCCCACGTCAAAATGTTTTTTTTTTTAAATGGCATGGGGTTCCCCCCAAAATCCATACCAGACCCTTATCCGAGCAAGCCAGGAAAGGGGGGGGGGAGACGTGTGAGAGCACCCTCCTGAACCAAATCAGGCCATGCGCCCTCAACATGGGGGGAGTTAATGATGTCACAAGGGGTCAGGGTCACACAGTGACATCATCAGGTGGCCACGCCCCTTCATTTATTTAGCAGCGGGAGGTGGCGGAGCTGTCATGCAGTGTGAGGCAAGTGTCGGTGCGGGTTGGGTTTATTTTTTTTTTCATTCGGGTTGGCAGCCGGAATTCATTGTGATTGGTGTCGGATCTACTTTGGGGGATTTTTTTTGGGGGGGGGTTTGATTTACATGGGGAGGCCAGGATCTGAGGGGCCCCCCTTTTTTAAGGGTCAGGGTTGTGGGAAAAAGGCCCATGTCCTCATCAACAAAGGGGACAAGGTCCCCCCCCATGTTAAAGGTGTGCAGCTTGGTATGGTTCGGGAGGGTTGGCACTCCCTTGTCCCCCACCCCCACTTCCCTGGCTTGCTGCGCTGCATGCTGTAGATTTTGGGGAGGACCCCCACGCCATTTTTTCTCTAAATGGCGTGGTATGAATCGGGGTGGGGGTGTGTTTTTTTTTGTTTTTTTTAAATGTCATGTTAGCAATTCTTTAGTTTGCATTCTGCTGCCATAGAGGAACCCTGCTGACAGGAAGTGAGTCATGGTTGCTAAGGACGCGGCAGCCGCCTGCTCCTTAACAACCATGATACTTACTGGTTGTTAATACTGCTAACCTTCACTACTAAAATATCACATCGCTTCATAAAATCGCCTCGGTGGTATTTTACCACAGTTTTTAGTAGAAATCGCTTTGTGATGTGATACATCCAGATATATATTACCTATCACAGAGATCACAGAACCCCCCTGAAAATGCCTTCCTTTGTTTTTTTTTCTCTGAGAATGACGGCACCATATTTGTTCAGGCATCATCCAGGGTTGCTGTCTACTTCCTGGACTGAGATGCCGGCTCAGAGATGACACAATCATGTAAGTCCTTGGGGCCTGTACAATTTGTCCACGAATGTCTGACACAGATCAGCCCCCTGCTGCAGCTTCTCACCTTGTGACCAGCTGCCAAGGTACAATGTGGCGGTCTGATCACTGGGGGGGGGGGGAGACTGAGGAAATGCTTCCCCCCTGCCTGCAGCAGACTGATGACATCATCTCAGCCTAGGCAAAGTCACTGAAGAGGTGATGAAGGATGTCGATCGATCAGGCTGTGAACACCCAAACATCACTGAGCTGCGGATTTAGAACATTAGAGATGCTGTATTTTTAGGACATATCTCTAACATCCGATCCCCCCCCCCCAACACTACTACGCCCCCCGATGCTAATAACAGCATTCAAAATACAGCCGCCCATATGTAACATGACACTTACAGACAATCTACAAGTGTCATCGAATAAATACAATGTAACAACATATTGTTATATTGTATTCACAAATGTGTTCATACAGAGCCTTGAAAAAGTCTTCACACCCCTTGAAATGTCCCCCATGTTGTCATGTTACAATGTATCCCCCCCCATGTTGTCATGTTACAATGTATCCCCCCCATGTTGTCATGTTACAATGTACCCCCCCCCCCCCCCCATGTTGTCATGTTACAATGTATTTATTGGGATTGGATGTGACATATCTTAGAAGAAACCTTGTTAGAGTCTGCAAAAGACTTGAGACCGGGGCGGAGGTTCCCCTTCCAGCAGGACAACGACCCGAAACATCCAGCCAGAGCTACAATGGAATGGTTCAGATCAAAGCATCTTCATGTGTTAGAATGGCCCAGTCACAGTCCAGACCCAAATCCAATGGAGAATCTGTGGCCAGACCTGAAAATTGCTGTTCCCAGACGCCCTCCACCCAATCTGACAGAGCTTGAGCGATTCTGCAAGAAGAACGGGCAGAAATGTCCCTCTCTAGATGTGCAAAGAGACATCCCCAAAAAGACTTGCAGCTGGAATTGCAGGGAAAGGGGGTCCTACAAAGTATTGACTCCGGGGGGCTGAATACAAATGCCGCCAAACTTTTCACAGATTTATTGGTCACAAATGTTGGAACCATTTCTCATTTTCCTTCCACTTCACAATTATGTGCCACTTTGTGTCGGTCTATCACATCCAATCCCAATACATGAATACATTGTAACACGACAACATGGGGGGGGAATACATTGTAACATGACAACATGGGGGGGGAATACATTGTAATGTGACAACATGGGGGGGGAATACATTGTAACGTGACAACATGGGGGGGGGGGAATACATTGTAACATGACAACATGGGGGGGGGAATACATTGTAACATGACAACATGGGGGGGGATACATTGTAACATGACAACATGGGGGGGGATACATTGTAACATGACAACATGGGGGGGATACATTGTAACATGACAACATGGGGGGGGATACATTGTAACATGACAACATGGGGGGGGATACATTGTAACATGACAACATGGGGGACATTTCAAGGGGTGTGAATACTTATTCAAGGCACTGTACGTAGATTAACTGCCCGGTCATACCAGTGCGACTCGTCATGCAATCTGATTGCATGACAAACTGCAGCTTATTATCCGCAATTGAAGCGGTCATATCGGTGTGATTGTGACTTAGTTGGAGTTGCGCCGATTTTAAAAGTAGCGCAGGCACCAATTTATGCAACTTGGATAGATGTCTGTGTCCTGCAAGTCGCACCTGTATTCACACTGACATCCGATTGGAGGACGCGCGATTTCAAAGTCGGACTGGTGTGAGCGAAGAGTAATGGAGTGACTTTTGATCCGTATATGACATCACTAAGCCCGGGTTCACACTGATGCGGTGCGGAATTCTCAGCGTTTTCTGTGCGATTTCCCCACCGCATCGGAATCGCCCCCTGTTCATGCGAGCCGCTGCGGGGGGTATGTTAAGTTAACAACACCCTGAAAGCGGTCCTCAAAACGCGGTGCAATGCGCAGAATTGGAGCACATAGGTGTGAATACCCGCAAGATCCGATTCTAGTGCGGACCCACAAAAGGGTCCTGGACCTTTTTGGTGCAGATGCGGTGTGATGAGAGCCATACAAAATGTACGACTCCGATCGCACCGCACACAAATCACATGTGATTGGTACAGGGAGGCGGTGCGAACCACATGTGATATACCGCGCCGCACAAATGTGAACACCGGCATCAAAAAACCTTCAGCTCGGGTTCACACTGATGCCGTGCGGAATTTTCAACAGCTTCTGTCTGATTTCCGCACCACATCAGAATCGCACCCTGTTCAGGCGAATCTATGCGGGGGTGTATGTTAAGTTAACGACATACACCCCCCGCATAAGTAAACGCCGTGCGATGTGCAGAATCAGATCGCATGGGTGTGAACACCCGATCCGATTCTAGTGCGGACTAAAAAAGGGTCCACTATACCCCAATATCTCTTCCATTATCCAGTGCAGGTATCCCCCGCACCCCAATGTCTCTTCCTCTATCCAGTACAGACATCCTCTGCACCCCAATATATCTTCCATTATCCAGTACAGTTATCCCCCGCACCCCAATATCTCTTCCATTAACCAGTACAGACATCCCGCGCACCCCAATATCTCTTCCATTATACGGTACAGACATCCCCGCACCCCAATGTCTCTTCCATTATCCAGTATAGGCATTCCCTGCACCCCAATATCTCTTCCATTAACCAGTACAGGTATCCCCGCACCCCAATATCTCTTCCATTAACCAGTACAGACATCCCGCGCACCCCAATATCTCTTCCATTATACGGTACAGACATCCCCGCACCCCAATGTCTCTTCCATTATCCAGTATAGGCATTCCCTGCACCCCAATATCTCTTCCATTAACCAGTACAGACATCCCCCGCACCCCAATATCTCTTCCATTATACGGTACAGACATCCCCGCACCCCAATGTCTCTTCCATTATACGGTACAGACATCCCCGCACCCCAATATCTCTTCCATTAACGAGTACAGACATCCCCTGCACCCCAATATATCTTCCATTAACCAGTACAGACATCCCCTGCACCCCAATGTCTCTTCCATTATCCAATATAGGCATCCCCTGCACCCCAATATCTCTTCCATTATCCAGTATAGGTACCTCCCACACCCCAATGTCTCTTCCATTATCCATTACAGACATCCCTGCACCCCAATGTCTCTTCCATTATCCAGTACAGACATCCCCTGCACCCCAATATCTCTTCCATTACCCATTACAGACATCCCTGCACCCCAATGTCTCTTCAATTATCCATTACAGACATCCCTGCACCCCAATGTCTCTTCAATTATCCAGTATAGGCATCCCCTGCACCCCAATATCTCTTCCATTATCCAGTACAGGTATACCCTGCACCCCAATATCTCTTCCATTAACCAGTACAGACATTCCCTGCACCCCAATATCTCTCCCATTAACCAGTACAGGCATTCCCTGCACCCCAAAATCTCTCCCATTAACCAGTACAGACATTCCCTGCACCCCAATATCTCTCCCATTAACCAGTACAGGCATTCCCTGCACCCCAAAATCTCTCCCATTAACCAGTACAGACATTCCCTGCACCCCAATATCTCTCCCATTAACCAGTACAGGCATCCCCTGCACCCCAATATTTCTTCCATTTTTGGTGCGGATGCGGTGCAATGTGAGCCCTACAAAATGTATGGCTCCAATCATACCGCACAGAAATCGCATGTGATTTGCACAGAAATGCGGCGCGGTTCCTGAGCGAATCAGATGCGATGTACCGCACCGCATGAGTGTGAAGCCGGCTCAAAGGTTCTTTTTTTTTATTGAAATGTATTCTTATTTACCGTTTATTAACCCCAATCAGCTCTAATTAACCCCATCCTCCTCTTTGTTAATATTTTCTGCCAATTTTTTATTTTTCACCTTTAACCACTTGCCTACCGGGCACTTATACCCCCTTCCTTACCAGGCCAATTTTCAGCTTTCAGCGCTGCCGCACTTTGATTGACAATTGCGCGGTCATGCAACATTGTACCCATATGAAATTTTGATCATTTTTTTCTCACAAATAGAGCTTTCTTTTGGTGGTATTTAATCGCCACTGGGCGCTTTACTTTTTGCACTATAAATTAAAAAATGTGCAAAAAATTTGAAAAAAAAAAAAAAGTTTATTTGTTTCTTTTATAAAATTTTTCAAACAGGTATTTTTTCTCCTTCACTGATTTGCGTTGATGAGGCGGCACTGATGGGCACTGATAGGCGGCACTGATGGGCACTGATAGGCAGCACTAAAGGGCACTGATAGGCAGTACTAATGAGGTGGCACGGATAGGCGGCACTGATAGACAGCACTAATTAGGGGTCACGGATAGGCGGCACTAATATGCAGCACTGATAGGCGGCACTGATAGGTGACACTGATGATGGGTACTGATAGACGGCACTGACTGGCATCACTTCTGGGCACTGACTGGCGGCACTGACTGGCACAACCCCTGGGCACTGACTGGTGGCACTGACTGGCAGCACTGGTGGGTGGCACTGGTGGACAGCACTGGTGGGTGGCACTGGTGGGTGGCACTGGTGGGCACAGGTGGGTGGCAATGGTGGGCACAGGTGGGTGGGCACAGGTGGGTGGCACTGCTGGGCACATGTAGGTGGCACTTCTGGGCACAGGTAGGTGGCACTGCAGAGTGGCACAGGTAAGGGCACTGCTGGGCACAGGTGGGGGCACTGCTGGGCACAGGTGGGGGCACTGCTGGGAATGGGTGGGCGGGGCTAGTGGGCGCACTGCTGATCGGAACTTGCGGGGGTCACTGCTGGGCACCGATCATCAGGGCACTGATCATCAGTGCCCTGATGATCGGTGCCGATCCCCGCTCTGACAACTGCCGGTTCTCGGCAGTACTTTCCTCACGATCTGACAGCGTGAGGAAAGTGCAGCCGAGAACCGGCACTTGCATTTCCCTGTGATCAGCGTGTCATTGGACACCGCTGATCACGTGGTAAAAGGCCGGTGGGATCGGCCTTTCACCACATCACGTGATCAGCTGTGTCCGTAGGACACAGCGATCACGGAGATCGCCGGGTGCGCGCCCCCTGGGGCGCGCAGGAGAGCGCGTTCTGGGAGGACGTCATATGACGTCCACTCAGAACTGGCCGGCCGCGGTGAAGCCGTTTTTCGGCTATGCGCGGTTGGCAAGTGGTTAATATTTTTTGTTGCACCAGAACAAGCAGGAAGGAAGGGGGAGCAGACGCTTCTACTTCACTGGCTCAGTTCCTGTTCCAAGTCAGTAAATATATTTTTAGAAAACCCGCCATGCCCCTCCCACCTACTTACTGGCCAATAAGGAAGCTTTGGCTGGGGGGGTGCTGGCGGCAAGTTTAGTGATTCTCTCATAACATCAGCTGCTCGTCCTTCAGATTGCGGGGAGGGGGGCGCAGCAAAAGGAAGACAAAGCACAGATTCCCATTCAGACGCTGGAGGTGCTAAACAGGGAATGTCACCTGAAGGATGGATTCAAAGGCAAAAGCTGATTTTTATTGTTCATGGAGATGCATCCTGACTAGAACCGCACACTCCTCCACACTGACACAGGCATTTGGATTTTTGCATAACTCCTCCCAAGGGCCAGCCCACTGCTTGCATCAGGTCTGAGGGCTCCGGAGAGGAGTACTGAGGCAGGCAGGGTGCTGGGATGGTTTAAGGAAGCTATGTAAGGCAGCCTGCTGTCCCCCCTCCCACCAGCCATGATCTGCCTGTGTTGCATAGAGAAGCATAGAGACCAAGTGATGATGTCACTGGGGATATAATAAGGAATCCAATGAAAATGGAAAGATCGTAATTAAAACCGTCATTATCATGTTGATATGGGGGAGCCTAAGGAAGGCAAATATAATCGGATTGAACTTCGGCTTTAAAAAAATCTGAAACGCGTTTTCCCTGATTGCATCCCCAGAGGAGGTAAAAACAAACAGCACGCTGCTGATCCTTCTGTACTGACAGTCGGGCCCCGGGGTATGACATTTCCAGGACCCGAGGGAGACAGGATCCTGCCATTCATCCCGCAATGAGTCAGCGACAGATCGCTAATTATTATTTCCAGAGCCGCGTACGGAGACGCAGGAATGTGACGGTTCCCACCCTCCGGGGACCCCCGGGCACAGCCGCCTGATAGGAGACATGTGACTCCTCCAATGTGATTCTATGATTACCTCCTAAACACACGAGGAGGAAAACCGTCCATCCAATATCAGAATACAGATACCGAGAATTACACCCGGCATCCAGGACAGGAGAAGTGGGACTGTGCAGAGTCCATCCATACAGAATAAGAAGATACCGAGAATTACACCCGGCATCCGGGACAGGAGAAGTGGGACTGTGCAGAGTCCATCCATACAGAATAAGAAGATACCGAGAATGACACCCGGCATCCAGGACAGGAGAAGTGGGACTGTGCAGAGTCCATACATACAGAATAAGAAGATACCGAGAATGACACCCGGCATCCAGGACAGGAGAAGTGGGACTGTGCAGAGTCCATCCATACAGAATAAGGACAGATACTGAGAATGACACCCGGCATCCGTGACAGGAGAAGTGGGACTGTGCAGAGTCCATACACAGAGAATAAGGACAGATACTGAGAATGACACCCGGCATCCAGGACAGGAGAAGTGGGACTGTGCAGAGTCCATCCATACAGAATAAGGACAGATACTGAGAATGACACCCGGCATCCGGGACAGGAGAAGTGGGACTGTGCAGAGTCCATACACAGAGAATAAGGACAGATACCGAGAATTACACCCGGCATGCAGGACAGGAGAAGTGGGACTGTGCAGAGGGTGTGGTTTCCTGTGGAGCAGCTGTAGGCTGTGTGGTGCTGACATCCTCTGATGTCTGATACAAGCCCAGGGTTGGGCTGCCCTGGGCTGGGACGCCTCCCAGGAGAGTCCCAGGCTTCTCGGCCTGCTCATGGAGGTGAAGCTGTGGTTGGTGGTGAAGCGGGAGGACGGAGTTCAGTGAATGGAAAGCAAATGGCAGAGACTGTGAGTAGATGTGGGAATGTTGGTGATGGAAAGTCCAGTGTGAGAAGTTCTGTTAATACAGAGAAGATGAAGTCAGTCCAGCAGTGTGAGAATGTCTCTCAGCAAAGTGTGAGTTCTGGAAGTGCAGCACATGGCAGTCCGCCATTGCAGCCACAGCAAGCTCAGCAGAGCAAAGCCCAGCCAGGTCAGTCCAAACAGCAATGTAATGTTGTCACCAAGCAAACTCCAAGCTCTGGAGGAGCAGCTCAAGGCAGTCAGCCATTGCAACCACAGCAGGCCCAAGCCGTGCAGAGCGGAGCCCATGCCGTGCAGAGCGGGGCCCATCTAGTTCAGTCTAAACAGCAATGTAAGGCTGTCACCAAGCAAACTCCAAGTTCTGGAGGAGCAACCCAAGACAGTCCGCCATTACAGGCACAACAAGCCAAGCAGAGGAAAGTTCAGTCTGTCCAGCAATGTGATGTTGTTACCCAGCCTAGTCCAAGCCTTGGAGGTCCAACTCCGGGCAGTCTGCCATTACAGGCACCGCAAGCCCAGTTGAGCAAAACCCATGCCGTGCAGAGCGGGGCCCATGCCGTGCAGAGCGGGGCCCATCCAGTTCAGTCAAAACAGCCATGTAAGGGTGTCACCCAGAGCACTCCAAGCTCTGGAGGAGCAATGCAAGGCAGTCAGCCATCGCAATTACTGAAAGCCCAGCAGAGCGGAGCCCATGCCGTGCAGAGCGGGGCCCATCCAGTTCAGCCTAAACAGCAATGTAATGTTGTCACCCACCGCACTCCAAGCTCTGGAAGTGCAACCCAAGGCAGTCAGCCATTACAGTCGCAGCAAGACCAGCAGAGCAGAGCTCAGTCAATTCTGTTTAAACAGCAATGTAATGTCACCCTGCACAGTCCAAGTCATGGAGGTCTAACTCCATGCGGTCAGCCATTACAGGCACCACAAGCTCAGCAGAGCGGGGCCCATGCTGTGCAGAGCGGAACCCATACAGTCCATGCAGCTCAGGAATGTAAGGTTGTCACCCGGCATGCTTCAAGTTCTGGAACTGTAAATCAAGGCAGTCAGTCATTGCAACAAAAGCAAGTCCAGCAGAGTAGAGCCCATGCCATACAGTGCAAAGTCCATGCCGTGCAGAGTGGTGATCACACAGTCCATATGGCTCAGGAAAGTGACACTGTCACCCAGCACACTACCAGCTCTGGAGTAGCAACAAAAGGCAGTCAGCCATTGCAAACAAAGCAAGCCCAGAAGAGTGGAGCCCATGCCGCACAGAGCCCAGCACAGGCCGTTCAGAGCGGGGCCCATACAGTACAGAGCGGAGTAGAGACACCTGTCACTCCCAGTACTCTGCGCAGATCTGCAAGGACTACGTTGGAGCAGAAAACTCTGAAGGAGAACTTACAGCAGTGTGTAATGGTGGGCAGTGGCCAGGAACGCTCATTACGCCCCAGGTCCTGGCAGAAGAAAGATGATGGAGCCAATAAGCCTCCACAGTCTGGCCCGGAGAGTCCTTCTACATCCAGTAGAGACCCTTCACCCAGTACCGCTGATGGGGATCAGAATTTCAAGCGTCCCGCGGATAGGAAGCAGAAAGTGTTAAAGTCACCTGTGCTGCGCCTGGCTGACAGGATTCCTGCTCTGGAGAAGAGAATGAAGACCTTGAGGAAAGCTAAGGCTTCGACCCAGAAAAGGATTGACTCCATCTACAGACTCAAGGCTGCCGACCCCGGGAATGAAGTCCTACATGACAGCGAGCTTAACTCCCTGGGCATTGAACTGGCCGGTATATCGAGGGACATTGATGCTGTTCTGGAAGAACTGGGACCAGGGGGGGAGGTGTATCGGGATTGCGATTGGGTTGGGGCACAATTAAGTGTAAAGATGGAGTCTTCTTCAGAGTCAGACTCCGGGGAACTGATCCAAGGCACGCTACCAGCAAATGTGCCTTCTGAAAGACGGACTCCAGTTCTGGAGGATAGTGGTAGCGTCCGCTTCACCCAGCAGACTTTCATAGTGCAGGAAACTCAGAGAAGTGACATGGACTGCCAGCACATGGACTATGAGGACAGTGTTGCTACCCCCGGTTCTCATGGTGGAACCAATGCTGAGGGGACTGGTGTTCGGGATGGGGTAGTTGATAATTATGCAGATGAAGCTGCTGATGCTAGTGGTGATATGGCCAGTGCTGATATCACTAATATTGATGTAGGGGTTCCTGATGTCATTAACACTGAGGTAGGTATGTCTGGATGGGGTCAGGACCAGTCTGAGGACCCTGTGAATGTGGCGATGGAGGAGTCAGTTCAGGATAACACCCGTGATTTCCCCCCTTTGGTTGAGTCGCCACCTGCATCACAAGGGAATAGTGGTCCATCTGGCCATGTCCCTCCTCGGAATGCCTGGAGCCGTGGGGCTCCTTCTTTTTCCAACAATACCGGTTATACTGGTCAGGCCTTCAAGAGGAGGAACGTGGTCAGGTTGAAGCATAGGGGTTCCAGAGAAGAGCTTCCTGATAGGAGGTTTGTAGTTAGGGAGTTGCTGTGTCAGCAGATGGGGTTTGTGCCCGCAGATATTTTGGCAGTCATCAACCTCCCTGACAGACGGGGGTATGATGTCAGCTTCAAGCTCATGTCTGGCTTGGACAGGTTCTGGGCCGGCTTTAGTGGGTTTCGGGATAAAGAGGGGTGGAAGATTTTCACCTTCATCCCCATCTCCAAACCTGACACAGCAAACGTTAACATCATTTTCTGGAATGAGTCTGTGCCCCCCCAGGATATTGTAGTCTGGCTCAGAAGGCATTGTGAGATGGTCTCTGATCTGACCAAAACTAGGGACAGTGATGGGATCTGGACTGGAGGTTGGAGGGTTCTTGTCAAGCTGAGGCAGAGTAACAATGTCACCCATCACCTTCCAAACTCCTTTTTCATTGGGCGGGAGAGGGGAGTTTGCTTCTATGCAGGTCAGCCCAGGCTATGTTTCAAATGCGGTAGGTCGGGTCATGTGGCGAGTGTCTGCTCTATCATGAAGTGTAATCTGTGTGGGGAGGTCGGCCATGTCAGTTCTACCTGTGAGAACATCAAGTGCAATCTATGTGGTAGGCTTGGCCATTTGCACAGAGATTGCCCGGTGGCTTTCCACAATAGGGATGAGGAATCAGTGGATGAGGAATTTCTGGTGGCAGCAGAATACCTGGAGGAAGAAGCCTTAATGAATGGGGTCATATCAACTGAGGGGGAGGTAAACCCAGAAGTGCAAGGGGCCAGCCTCGGGCAGGAGGGCAGTGTTCAGCAGACTGAGGAGCAGCGGCCATCTGTGGCCATCCCATCCGTTTCAGTTCCTGCCTCTGTGGAGAACATTCCCAGGCAGAAGAGAAGGAATAGGAAGGACAAGGCCACCCGTAAACCTGAAAGTGAATGGACCCGAGTGCAGAAATCCGCTAAGAAGGTGAGAAGGGCGCCAGAAGGTAGTATGGCAGTCGGCAACCGGTATGACGTCCTATCAGAGTCAGATGCCGACTCCTGTGATCTAGAGGCCCAAATGGAGGAAGAAGTAGAAAGGGAATCTGCAGCTAGTTCAGGGGAGGACCCGCCCACTAAGAAGCGCCCGCCCCCGGCTCCCGTATTTGTAGAATCCGATATAAAAACTGGTAGTCGGCAGAGTGACTCAGATTCCGATTTATAAAAAGAGTTTAGAGCCGAAAGGAATATAAAATGGGAGGAATTTATTTACAGCATCAAATTCTATGCAGAACTTTCATTAGTTCAATTTGTTGACTTTCTGTCGTGAAGATGTAGGCAGTTGTTACATTGTTGGTTTATGTGTTTTTTATGATGATGGTTACAGTTTTGTTACCTTGTAATTTGTTTGTTTATACAAATAAAAATATCCATACACAGAGAATAAGGACAGATACCGAGAATTACACCCGGCATCCAGGACAGGAGAAGTGGGACTGTGCAGAGTCCATCCATACAGAATAAGAAGATACCGAGAATGACACCCGGCATCCAGGACAGGAGAAGTGGGACTGTGCAGAGTCCATCCATACAGAATAAGGACAGATACCGAGAATGACACCCGGCATCCGGGACAGGAGAAGTGGGACTGTGCAGAGTCCATCCATACAGAACAAGGACAGATACTGAGAATGACACCCGGCATCCAGGACAGGAGAAGTGGGACTGTGCAGAGTCCATCCATACAGAATAAGAAGATACCGAGAATGACACCCGGCATCCAGGACAGGAGAAGTGGGACTGTGCAGAGTCCATCCATACAGAATAAGGACAGATACTGAGAATGACACCCGGCATCCGGGACAGGAGAAGTGGGACTGTGCAGAGTCCATACACAGAGAATAAGGACAGATACCGAGAATTACACCCGGCATCCAGGACAGGAGAAGTGGGACTGTGCAGAGTCCATACACAAAGAATAAGGACAGATACCGAGAATGACACCCGGCATCCAGGACAGGAGAAGTGGGACTGTGCAGAGTCCATCCATACAGAATAAGAAGATACCGAGAATGACACCCGGCATCCAGGACAGGAGAAGTGGGACTGTGCAGAGTCCATCCATAGAGAATAAGGACAGATACCGAGAATGACACCCGGCATCCAGGACAGGAGAAGTGGGACTGTGCAGAGTCCATCCATAGAGAATAAGGACAGATACCGAGAATGACACCCGGCATCCAGGACAGGAGAAGTGGGACTGTGCAGAGTCCATCCATAGAGAATAAGGACAGATACCGAGAATGACACCCGGCATCCGGGACAGGAGAAGTGGGACTGTGCAGAGTCCATCCATACAGAACAAGGACAGATACTGAGAATGACACCCGGCATCCAGGACAGGAGAAGTGGGACTGTGCAGAGTCCATACACAAAGAATAAGGACAGATACCGAGAATGACACCCGGCATCCAGGACAGGACGCGTGGGACTGTGCAGAGTCCATCCATACAGAACAAGGACAGATACTGAGAATGACACCCGGCATCCAGGACAGGAGAAGTGGGACTGTGCAGAGTCCATCCATACAGAATAAGAAGATACCGAGAATGACACCCGGCATCCAGGACAGGAGAAGTGGGACTGTGCAGAGTCCATCCATAGAGAATAAGGACAGATACCGAGAATGACACCCGGCATCCAGGACAGGAGAAGAGGGACTGTGCAGAGTCCATCCATAGAGAATAAGGACAGATACCGAGAATGACACCCGGCATCCAGGACAGGAGAAGTGGGACTGTGCAGAGTCCATCCATAGAGAATAAGGACAGATACCGAGAATGACACCCGGCATCCAGGACAGGAGAAGTGGGACTGTGCAGAGTCCATCCATACAGAATAAGGACAGATACCGAGAACGACACCCGGCATCCGGGACAGGAGAAGTGGGACTGTGCAGAGTCCATCCATACAGAATAAGGACAGATACCGAGAACGACACCCGGCATCCGGGACAGGAGAAGTGGGACTGTGCAGAGTCCATCCATACAGAATAAGGACAGATACTGAGAATGACACCCGGCATCCAGGACAGGAGAAGTGGGACTGTGCAGAGTCCATCCATACAGAACAAGGACAGATACCGAGAATGACACCCGGCATCCAGGACAGGAGAAGTGGGACTGTGCAGAGTCCATCCATACAGAACAAGGACAGATACTGAGAATGACACCTGGCATCCAGGACAGGACGCGTGGGACTGTGCAGAGTCCATCCATACAGAACAAGGACAGATACTGAGAATGACACCCGGCATCCAGGACAGGAGAAGTGGGACTGTGCAGAGTCCATCCATACAGAATAAGGACAGATACCGAGAATGACACCCGGCATCCGGGACAGGAGAAGTGGGACTGTGCAGAGTCCATCCATACAGAATAAGGACAGATACCGAGAATGACACCCGGCATCCAGGACAGGAGAAGTGGGACTGTGCAGAGTCCATCCATACAGAACAAGGACAGATACCGAGAATGACACCCGGCATCCAGGACAGGACGCATGGGACTGTGCAGAGTCCATCCATACAGCGGAAGGAATAGAGATGGGTGGTATTGTGTGGCGTGCTGGTATGTCTCAGGTGTGCGCAGTGTCTGGATTGCTTTGTCTGAGCCCTTCACTGGGAGCATGCTGTCAGGGCGGATTCATCCAATCTTTGTCATTCTAACCTGTTCAGACTGGCGCAGAGTGCGTGATGCGGAGGCCTTCGGGGAGAAGATATTGTGTGTGACAAGCGGGGAGAGGAGACAAGAAAGAGCAGAATAAAACGATTTATCGCTCCGTCGTCCTCATCAGCCACAGGGGGGTCCTGTCACCCCGATCACACCGGCCTGGTCCTGACACAGCGCTGCCTGGGAGCCCCAAATCACACAGAGCACCGTTCAGGGCTGCTTGTCTGTACAGCATGGGGACTATGGGGGGCCCCTACAGGGTCATACAGAGCGGGGTGTCACCTGTTCACAGGACCCCTTCATTCAGGATGTTTTATATATGATATAGTACAGACATCCCCCGCAGCCCGATATCTCACATTATCCAGTACAGACATCCCGGCACCCCGATATCTCACATTATCCAGTACAGACATCCCGGCACCCCGATATCTCACATTGTCCAGTACAGACATCCCCGCACCCCGATATCTCACATTATCCAGTACAGACATCCCCGCACCCCGATATCTCACATTATCCATTACAGACATCCCCACACCCCGATATCTCACATTATCCATTACAGACATCCCCACACCCCGATATCTCACATTATCTATTACAGACATCCCTGCACCCCAATATCTCTTCCATTATCCATTACAGACATCCCCGCACCCCGATATCTCACATTATCCAGTACAGACATCCCCGCACCCCGATATCTCACATTATCCATTACAGACATCCCCGCACCCCAATATCTCACATTATCCAGTACAGACATCCCCCGCACCCCGATATCTCACATTATCCAGTACAGACATCCCCCGCACCCCGATATCTCACATTGTCCAGTACAGACATCCCCGCACCCCGATATCTCACATTGTCCAGTACAGACATCCCCGCACCCCGATATCTCACATTATCCATTACAGACATCCCCACACCCCGATATCTCACATTATCCATTACAGACATCCCCACACCCCGATATCTCACATTATCTATTACAGACATCCCTGCACCCCAATATCTCTTCCATTATCCAGTACAGACATCCCCTGCACCCCAATATCTCTTCCATTATCCAGTACAGACATCCCCTGCACCCCAATATCTCACATTATCCAGTACAGACATTCCCACACCCCGATATCTCACATTATCCAGTACAGACATCCCCCGCACCCCGATATCTCACATTATCCATTACAGACATCCCCGCACCCGATATCTCACATTATCCATTACAGACATCACTGCACCCCAATATCTCACATTATCCATTACAGACATCCCCACACCCCGATATCTCACATTATCCAGTACAGACATCCCCCACACCCCGATATCTCACATTATCCATTACAGACATCCCCACACCCCGATATCTCACATTATCCATTACAGACATCCCCACACCCCGATATCTCACATTATCCATTGCAGACATCCCCACACCCCGATATCTCACCATATCCATTGCAGACATCCCCACACCCCGATATCTCACATTATCTATTACAGACATCCCTGCACCCCAATATCTCTTCCATTATCCAGTACAGACATCCCCTGCACCCCAATATCTCTTCCATTATCCAGTACAGACATCCCCTGCACCCCAATATCTCACATCCAGTACAGACATTCCCACACCCCGATATCTCACATTATCCAGTACAGACATCCCCCGCACCCCGATATCTCACATTATCCAGTACAGACATCTCCGCACCCCAATATCTCACATTATCCATTACAGACATCCCCGCACCCCAATATCTCACATTATCCATTACAGACATCCCCGCACCCCAATATCTCACATTATCCATTATAGACATCCCTGCACCCCGATATCTCACATTATCCAGTACAGACATCCCCGCACCCCAATATTTCCCATTATCAATTACAGACATCCCTGCACCCCAATATCTCTTCCATTATCCAGTACAGGCATCCCCGCACCCCAATATCTCACATGAACCATTACATACATCCCTGCACCCCAATATATCTTCCATTATCCAGTACAGACATCCCGCACCCCAATATCTCTTTCATTATCCAGTACAGACATCCCCTGCACCCCAATATCTCACATTATCCAGTGCAGACATCCCCCGCACCCCAATATCTCTTCCATTACCCAGTACAAATATCCCGGCACTCCAATATCTCTTCCATTATCTAGTACAAATATCCCCGCACCCCAATATCTCTTCCGTTATCCAGTACAAATATCCCCGCACCCCAATATCTCTTCCGTTATCCAGTACAAATATCCCCGCACCCCAAAATCTCTTCCGTTATCCAGTACAGGTAACCCCCACACCCCAATATCTCCATCTAGTTGGTGTCAGTGGGAGGAATACTGCCCCATCGTTGATGTCAGTGGGAGAAATAGTGCCCCCTAGTTGGCGTCAGTGGGAGGAATAGTGCCCATCATTGGATTCAGTGGGAGGAATAGTGCCCCATCATTGGTGTCAGTGGGAGGAATAGTGTCCCATCATTGGTGTCAGTGGGAGGAATAGTGCCCCATCATTGGTATCAATGGGAGGAATAGTGCCCCGTCATTGGTGTCAGTGGGAGGAATAGTGCCCCATCATTGGTGTCAGTGGGAGGAATAGTGTCCCATCATTGGTGTCAGTGGGAGGAATAGTGCCCCATCATTGGTGTCAGTGGGAGGAATAGTGCCCCATCATTGGTATCAGTGGGAGGAATAGTGCCCCATCATTGGTGTCAGTGGGAGGAATAGTGCCCCATCATTGGTGTCAGTGGGAGGAATAGTGTCCCATCATTGGTGTCAGTGGGAGGAATAGTGCCCCATCATTGGTGTCAGTGGGAGCAATAGTGCCCCATCATTGGTGTCAGTGGGAGGAATAGTGTCCCATCATTGGTGTCAGTGGGAGGAATAGTGCCCCATCATTGGTGTCAGTGGGAGCAATAGTGCCCCATCATTGGTGTCAGTGGGAGGAATAGTGCCCCATCATTGGTATCAGTGAGAGGAATAGTGCCCCATCATTGGTATCAGTGGGAGGAATAGTGCCCCATCAGCTGGTGTCAGTGGGAGGAATAGTGCCCCATCATTGGTGTCAGTGGGAGGAATAGTGCCCCATCATTGGTATCAGTGGGAGGAATAGTGCCCCATCATTGGTGTCAGTGGGAGGAATAGTGCCCCCCCTATTTGATGTCAGTGGGAACAATAGCGCCACCTAGTTGGTGTCAATGGGAGGAATAGCGCCCCCAGTTGGTGTCAGTGGGAGGAATAGTGCCCCATCATTGGTGTCAGTGGGAGGCAAAGCACTGCAAGGACTGGATAAAGGCAAGTAAAGGGCCACATCCAGCCCCTTCAGTACAGTGTACAGTACCGGCCTCTCCTGCACCACATTATCTGCATGTAGCAGGGTGACGACGCAGGAGCACCCCCGGAATATTGAAGGTGCCTTTAGTTCTCCACGCTGGGTTTGAGCCTGTGGGAGCGCTCAATGAAACCCTATTATTCAGGGGTATGGGGACATGACAGGCGGCTCTGGAGTGCTTATGTCTGGTTGGAAGGTTTTCCTCCAAAGCTCCCCCCTCAGCAGTGTGAAGAGGAGAGATAAGGACGGAGCCGTACTGCTGAACGCCATATTACTGAGTAATTCCCATCCGCATTACGCGGTGCCTGCACAGAGCGCCATCCAGATAAAACGCTCCCCAGCTGTGATCACACCCGCCTGACACCATATCCATGGGGTGTAGAGGGTGACGGCCTCTGATCAGCTGCACACCTACTGGGGAAGGTTTCTAATCTGGCCCATTAGACTCAATTCACAAAGATTAAAGCAGAATTCCTGCAGGATATAGAAGAGCCCTGAATTCATTAACACCTCATTACATGTATTTTTTCATGCAGTCATTGCACCTGATATGACCTGGAGTACAGCAGAGCTCAGACTGGGAAAGACAGAAGCAGCACAAACAGCCATTCGGTTGCATTGCAGTCCTCGTGTGCCAACAAGGGACATTCTCATAGGAGGAGATAGCAGAATGGCTCTACAGTCGGCTGCTTCTCCTTTACTATCCAATCACAGGCTGGGGTAGGGACAAGAACTGTAATAATGTTAAGCAACTGTAACCCCTTACATATACCCAGTGAAGTGACCGGCCTCAGGTTCATACACAGAGATGAAGCAAATCCTCCTACATAAGTTGTACCTGTTTATCTGCAGTCTTCTATTCTCTACATTCGTTCAAAGTCCAGAATTTATACAGCTTATCTTAGTTTACAGAAAGCAGGGGGTGGGGAGCTGAAATTACATTCTGCAGAGCTCAGTGAGAGCTGATTGGAGGGGAGGGACACACCCCCTTTAACATAGCACACAGGAACAGAGCTGAGGCTGCCAACCACAGGCTGTGTGCTGGAGGTCTCCCTCCCCTGTCACCATTTTTCTCTTGATGCAGGGATGCGCAATGTATGTAGTTGTGGGAACTGGGCAAGTCGTTTGCTTTTTAACATTTTGCCCTGCTTACTTTTTAGGTGGAAGCAGCGTAGCCGCCCTACATACCATGCCAGCCCCTGCACTTCCCCCCCACCACCCTACTATGTATCCTGGGCTCCGCTTGCCCATCTGCAGGACAGGGACCGGCATAGCAGGTGCCGGTTGGTATAGGGGAAGGAGGAGAGCTGACACACGTCTGCTCTCCTCCCCTTCTTGTCCTGACCTGGAAGCAAAGTGCATGACGTCACTTCCGGGTCCCCGTTGACAGATTTCCCGGCCATCAAAGCCAGGAAAGAATGTAATGCAGTGCGATCTGTACTGCATTGCATTCAATGGAGCACAGGGGAGACGTGCAGGGTCTTTTAGACACTGGGTATCTCCAAGAGAACCTGTCACCAAAAAAAACATCACTTTTTGCCCCCTATTTGATAAAAAATAAAAGTGTATGACGTCACTTCCAGGTCTCCATTGACAGATTTCCCGTCCTTTCCTATCAAAGCCGGGAAAGAATGTAATGCAGTGCGATCATTCAATGGAGCACAGGGGAGATGTGCAGGGTCTGGGTGTCTCCAAGAGAACCTGTCACCAAAACAATCATCACTTTTTGTCCCCTATGTGATGAAAAGAAAAGAGTTAAGTAAAACAATAGTTTTTTTTTAAATTGTAAAAAATTGCAAAGTTACACTCAAACACATAATCCCCCCACCCCCCCGTAAAACAAATTGATGCCCCATCCCCACATATACGCACAAACAAACGTAATTGCACACGTCTGGGCGACTATGCGTGAAAACATCAATTGCCTTACACATGTAACATATCACAAGCAAATTTAAGGTTTGACATGTTGGGTATCTTTTTACTCGATGCAACCGAATCTTTTATATTTTACCAAAACATCGGGTAATTTATTTCCTTTTTGTGCCCTAAAATAAATTTTAAGTGTGTGTTTTTTTTTCCTAGACCTTTGCGGTAATATCCTGTGACTTAAAGAATTGGAAGTACCGCTATTTTATTCTCTGGGGTGTCTGCTTTCAGAAAGTATCTAATGTTTGCTGCGGTTTATGTAATCTTCAGGCCTAAAATGATTTTATACACGTGTGCAAAAAAAAATGAAGAAAGGGCTCTGGGAGCGAAAGGGATAAAGGAGAGGTTCACCTTCAGGAACATGTTACACGTTCGACCCGTTTTAAGGGAGGAGAATGCAACATGTTCCCGCTTCTGCAGTGGCTCAGCGAGAAAAAGGCCTTTTTTGTTGCTAAATACTGGAGTCTGCTTGCACATGTATGAGAGAGGCTGAGAGTCTTGAGATCACCCTAAGAGCTCTGCAGCCTTCTCTCTGATGACGATATACACTATATTGCCAAAAGTATTGGCTTTCCACGCACATGAACTTTAATGGCCCCCCCAGTCTTAGTCCGTAGGGTTCAATATTGAGTTGGCCCCACCCTTTCCACCCACTTGACCTTTAATGGCCCTCCAGTCTTAGTCCGTAGGGTTCAATATTGAGTTGGCCCCACCCTTTCCACCCACATGACCTTTAATGGCCCCCCAGTCTTAGTCCGTAGGGTTCAATATTGAGTTGGCTCCGCCCTTTGCAGCTATAACCGCTTCAACTCTTCTGGGAAGGCCGTCCACAAGGTTTAGGAGGGTGTCTATGGGAAGGTTGGACCATTCTTCCAGAAGCACATTTGTCAGGCCAGGCACTGATGTTGGGGGAGGAGGCCTGGCCTACAGTCTCTGCTCTAATTCATCCCAAAGGTGTTCTATGGGGTTGAGGTCAGGACTCTGTGCAGGCCAGTCAAGTTCCTCCACCCCAAACTGGCTCCTCCATGTCTTTATGGACCTTGCTTTGTGCACTGGGGGGCAGTCATGTTGGAACAGGAAGGGGCCATCCCCAAACTCTTCCCACAAAGTTGGAAGCATGAAATTGTCCAAAATGTCTTGGTATGCTGACGCCTTAAGGGTTCCCTTCACTGGAACTAGGGGGCCAAGCCCAACCCCTGGAAAAAACCCCACACCATAATCCCCCCTCCACCAAACTTTACACTTGCCACAATGTAGTTAGGCAAGTACCGTTCTCCTGGCACCCCAAACCCAGACACGTCCATTAGATTGCCAGACAGAGAAGCGTGATTGGTCACCCCAGAGAACACATCTCCACTGCTCTAGAGTCCAGTGGCGGCGTGCTTTACACCACGGCATTAGACACTTTGAATTGCACTTGGTGATGGAAGGCTTGGGTGCAGCTCCTCGGCCATGGAAACCCATTCCATGAAGCTCTCTATGCACTGTTGTTGGGATCATCTGAAGGCCACACCAAGTTTGGAGGTCTTTATCTATTGACTCTGCAGACAGTTGGCGACTTCTGCGCACTGTGCGCTTCAGCATGCGCTGACCCCGCCCTGTCATGTGACGTGGCCTACCACTTGGTGGCTGAGTGGCTGTTGTTCCCAGTTGCTTCCACTTTGTTATAATCCCACTAACAGTTGAGCGTGGAATATTTAGTAGCCAGGAAATGTCACGGATGGACTTATTGCCCAGGTGACCACCTATCACGGGACCACGCTTGGAGTCACTGAGCTCCTGAGAGCGACCCATTCTTTCACCAATGTTTGTAGAAGCAGTCTGCATGCCTAGGGGATGATTGTATACACCTGTGTCCATGGAGGGGATTGGAACACCTGAATCACATGATTTGGAGGGCGGGCCCAATACTTTTGGCAATCTCTTTCAGCGTTACCTATAATGCTACCACCTCCCCCTCACCTCCCTCTCTGTTGGAGTCCTTCAAGGCTCTGTCCTCGGGCCCCTTCTCTTCTCCATCTACACCTCCTCCCTTGGCCAACTCATACACTCTCACGGCTTCAACTACCACCTATATGCCGACGACACACAAATCTCTCTCTCAACCCCCCACCTCACCCCCTCGGTCTCCGCCCGAATCACACACCTACTGAGCGACATATCAGACTGGATGTCGCTCCACTTCCTTAAACTGAACCTCTCCAAAACCGAGTTTCTTGTCTTCCCCCCAGCCCGGACACCACCCCCCATTGACTTCTCCATCACATCCAACAATACCACTATCAGATCCGCCCAGCATGCCAGAGTACTTGGTGTCATTCTGGACTCCAACCTATCCTTCCAGCCCCAAGTCCAATCTTTAACAAACTCATGCAGACTCCACCTCCGCAACATCGCCAAACTCCGCACGTTCCTCACCCCAGAAACCACTAAACAGCTCATCCACTCCCTCATCATATCACGACTCGACTACTGCAACTCCCTCCTCACTGGCCTGCCTCGCCGCTGGCTATCCCCACTTCAGTCCATCCTGAATACGGCTGCCAGACTCATTCACCTTTCCAACCGCTCCATCTCCGCCACCCCCCTCTGCCAATCCCTCCACTGGCTTCCGATTGCACAACGGATCAAATTCAAAATCCTAACACTGACGTACAAAGCCGTCCACCATACTGCCCCGAACTACATCACCGATCTAATATCCAAGTACCGCCCAACACGCACACTCCGCTCCTCACAAGACCTCCTTCTCTCTAGTTCCCTGGTCTCCTCCTCCCATGCCCGCCTCCAGGACTTCTCCAGGGTGTCACCCATCCTCTGGAACTCCCTGCCCCAACCCATCAGATTATCACCTACTCTCCTCTCCTTTAGGCGCACCCTGAAAACCCATCTCTTCAGGGAAGCCTACCCCACCCCCTGCTAACTTGCCGACCTCCTCCACTCTTCCTACCACCCCAACCCCCACAGCTATCTCCTCTTGTGCCACCATCCCCTCCTTCCTAGATTGTAAGCTCCAAGGAGCAGGGCCCTCAATCCCCTCATGTTTTGCATTGTATTGGTATTGTTCTGTCACATGTTCTGTCCCCCTTTTTAATGTACAGCGCTGAGTGACCTATTGGCGCTTTATAAATACTGTATAATAATAATAATATAGTGTACATGTATCCGAATGGTACAACAGTTTTATAGGGAAAGGAAGATGGTGGTGGTGGTGGGGGTGCTTATGATATTATTTCAGGTACTCAAGGGGTGTACAATCTAAGGTCCCTAACTCACATTCATACATACACAGACTAGGGACAATTTAGAGAGGAGCCAATTAACCTACCAGCACAGGGAGAACATGCAAACTCCAGGCAGGTGGTGCTGTGGTTGGGATTCAAACCAACGACCCGAGTACTGCCAGGCAGAAGTGCTAACCATTTAGCCGCTGTGCTGGCCTATGGTATTGAGGCACTCAGATCCAATACTTATATAAAAGCATGTTTTTTGTTTATCACATACAGGACGGTTCTTGGACATTCGCAAATTCTTGTTAAAACAATGAAAAATCCCATTACGGTGTCATTGTTATACAGTATACACCACAACTAGTGTTCTTGCACATCTCATATCAATGGATATTTGCAGAATTGTTCTCCAAAGATCTATCAAATGAGATTTCTATTTTTATCTTTATTGTTTTCTTCAAGGATGCACGTGTGGTACAAATAGTTGGAATGAAAAGGATAGAAATAGAAATCTCATATAACAGATCTTTAGAGGACAATCCTGCCAATATTCATTGATAGGAGATGTATTCTCATTATTTAAAGAGCATACGCATCCTTGAAGAAGTGGACGTTGTCCCAAGAAGTGTGTTGGATGAAAATCATCCTGTGCAAGAAAACTATTTGTGGTGTATACTATAACAATGACGTGACAATGGGCCTTGTCAGGGTTTTCAAAAGAATTGTGAATGTCAAAGAACCTTTCAAATATAAATGCAAAGATGAGCTGCTTTCATATACAGTACTTAGCAAAAGTTTTAGGCAGGTGTAAAAAAAATGCTGTAAATGAAAAATGCTTTCAGAAATAAAAGTTTTAATAGTTTATTTTTAGCAATTCACAAAACGGAAAGTAAAATACTTTTGCACAGTACTGGATGTGTTGGATCTGAGTACCTGCATAGCAGAAATATCTCTGACCTTTCCTTACATCAGTAATTATATGGGGATATAGGTATGTAAAAGGTGAATTGTCTCTTCTGATATCCCAATATTTTTAACTTGTCGTAGAAGGGAATTTCCCCACACTCTGGTGACATTTCTGCTCAGTTCCTGTTGTGGGAAGGAGCGGGAAGATGTCCATGATGACGCAAGAAGAGGGCAGCCAAAAACGCAAAGCATACAAATGTGGAGAATGAAAAGGTTGCGGGAATCTGTTCGGAAGACCAAAACTCTGTCCTGGCAAGTAGGGTCTTCACCACGACAATGCTCCTGCACATGATCCATGGCCAGAAATCCTGGCCCAAAAATCCATACCTACACATAAAAGGTTTTAGCTCCCATTGCCCATCACCAATAGTTCATACAAGGCTCTGGATGGACAGTTGGATAAATGGGTCTATATTTAGGATGTATCCGGTCTATAAACCCGAGGCTCTGGATGGACAGTTGGATAAATGGGTCTATATTTAGGATGTATCCGGTCTATAAACCAGAGGCTCTGGATGGACAGTTGGATAAATGGTTCTATATTTAGGACGTATGCAGTCTCTAAACCAGACGCTCTGGATGGACGGTTGGATAAATGGATCTATATTTAGGATGTATCCGGTCTATAAACCAGAGGCTCTGGGTGTACAATTGGATAACTGGCTCCATATTTAGGATGTATCCGGTCTATAAACCAGAGGCTCTGGATGGACAGTTGGATAAATGGATCTATATTTAGGATGTATCCGGTCTATAAACCAGAGGCTCTGGGTGTACAATTGGATAACTGGCTCCATATTTAGGATGTATCCGGTCTATAAACCAGAGGCTCTGGATGGACAGTTGGATAAATGGTTCTATATTTAGGATGTATCCGGTCTATAAACCAGAGGCTCTGGATGGACAGTTGGATAAATGGATCTATATTTAGGATGTATCCGGTCTATAAACCAGAGGCTCTGGGTGTACAATTGGATAACTGGCTCCATATTTAGGATGTATCCGGTCTATAAACCAGAGGCTCTGGATGGACAGTTGGATAAATGGTTCTATATTTAGGATGTATCCGGTCTATAAACCAGAGGCTCTGGGTGTACAGTTGGATAAATGGTTCTATATTTAGGATGTATCCGGTCTATAAACCAGAGGCTCTGGATGGACAGTTGGATAAATGGCTCCATATTTAGGATGTATCTGGTCTATAAACCAGAGGCTCTGGATGGACTGTTGGATAAATGGCTCCATATTTAGGATGTATCCGGTCTATAAACCAGAGGCTCTGGATAGACAGTTGGATAAATGGCTCTATATTTAGGATGTATCTGGTCTATAAACCAAAGGCTTTGGATGGACAGTTGGATAAATGGCTCTATATTTAGGAGGTATCCAGTCTATAAACCAAAGGCTCTGGATGGACGGTTGGATAAATGGCTCTATAATTAGGATGTATTTTAGCTATACAGATGGATCTGAATGAATAAATGGCTCTATATTTAGACTGTATGTAGTTATTATAGCGGATCAGAAAGGACAGTTAACCCCTCATCTTTTGGATATGGGGGGGGGGGGGTGTGATGATTCATGAATTCCTTTGCTTTATAGCCGGCACTGCTGTATTCAGCTTGTTCTATACTATAGCACGGCATGAACTTTGCACAAAGTGTAAAAAAGAAAAATATATATTAACTTTGATGGAAAAAAACAGCGTGACAAATAGGCCATGTTCATATATAATCCAGCATAAGCCTGTATGTATTAAGAGCTGAGAAAATCTCCCATATCACTGTTATACATTACCGGGGGAATTATGAAGGATTTGGAAAAGTAGCCCCAGCAGTGGACCAGCCTTTCATGCTATTAATAGATAATGTAATGTGTTCATTTTCCGAGGTGAAATCATTTCTGAATGTGATTTCTATAACGGTCCCGGGTTATTAATACTGCGAGTTGCCATGGATAGATATTACAGATCCCTCTATACAGTTCCTGAGAGTTCCCACAGATTTCACAAGAAAGTTTCAAAAGTTAGATAGATATGGAAGAAAAAGAAAAGATAGATAGATAGATAGATAGATAGATAATAGATAGATAGATAGATAATAGATAGATAGATAGATAGATAGATAGATAGATAGATAGATAATAGATAGATAGATAGATAGATAGATAGATAGAAAGATAGATAGATAATAGATAGATAGATAGATAGATAGATAGATAGATTGATGATAGATAGATAATAGATAGATTGATGATAGATAGATAGATAATAGATAGATAGATAGATATATAGATAGATAGATGATAGATAGATAGATAGATAGATAGATAGATGATAGATAGATAGATAGATAGATAGATAGATAGATGATAGATAGATAGATAGATAGATAATAGATAGATAGATAGATAATAGATAGATAGATAGATAGATAGATAGATAGATAGATAGATAGATAATGGATAGATAGATAGATTGATAGATAGATAGATAGATAGATAGATAGATTGATTGATTGATAGATAGATAGATAGATAGATAGATAGATAGATAGATAGATAGAGTGCATCCAGAAAGTATTCCCAGCGCTTAACTTTTGTCACATTTTGTTATGTTGCATCCTTATTCCAAAATGGATTCAATTCATTTTTTTCCTCCACATTCTACAAATAATACCCCATAATGACAACGTGAAAGAAGTTCGTTTTGAAATCTTTGCAATTTATTAAAAATAAAAATCGAAAAAAAACCCCCATGTATATAAGTAATCCCAGCCTTTGCCCAATACTTGGTTGAAGCCCCTTTAGCACCAATTCCAGCCTCAAGCCGTTTGGAGTATGATGCTACAAGCTTGGCACACCTATTTTTGGGCAATTTCTCCCATTCTTCTGTGCAGGACCTCTCAAGCTCCATCAGGTTGGATGGGGAGCGTCGGTGCACAGCCATTATCAGATCTCTCCAGAGATGTTCAATCGGGTTCAAGTCTGGGCCACTCCAGGACATTCACAGAGTTGGCCCGTAGCCACTCCTTTGTTATGTGGGCTGTGTGCTTAGGGTTGTTGTCCTGTTGAAAGATGAACCGTCACCCCAGTCAAAGGTCCAGAGCGCTCTGGAACAGGTTTTCATCAAGGATGTCTCTGTACATTGCTGCATTCATCTTTCCTTCCATCCTGACTAGTCTCCCAGTTCCTGCCTCTGAAAAATATCCCCACAGCATGATGCTCCCACCACCATGCTTCACTGTAGGAAAGGTATTGGCCAGGTGGTGCGTGGTGCCTGGCTTCCTCCAGACATGATGCTTGGCAATCAGGCCAAAGAATTCAATCTTTGTTTCATCAGACCAGATAGTTTGGTTTCTCATGGTCTGAGAGCCCCTCAGGTGCCTTTTGGCAAACTCCAGGTGTGCTGCCATTTGCCTTTTACTGAGGAGTGGCTTCCATCTGGCCACTCTACCATACAGGCCTGATTGGTGGAGTGCTACAGAGATGGTTGTTCTTCTGGAAGGTTCTCCTCTCTCCACAGAGAAACACTGGAGCTCTTTCAGAGTGACCATAGGGTGCTTGGTTGCCTCCCTGGCTATGGCCCTTCACCCTTGATCACTCATTTGGCCAGGCGGCCCGCTCTAGGAAGATTCCTGGTGGTTCCAAACTTCTTCCATTTACGGATTATGGAGGCCACTATGCTCATTGGGACCTTCAATTCAGCAGAAATGTTTCTGTACCCTTCTTCAGATCTCTGCCTTGATACAATCCTATCTCGGAGGTCTACAGACAGTTCCTTGGACTTGGATTGTGCTCTGACATGCACTGTTAACTGTGGGACCTTCTATAGACAGGTCTATGCCTTTCCTAATCATGTCCAATCAACTGAATTTCCCACAGGTGGACTCCAATCAACTGAATGTCCCACAGGTGGACCCCAATCAACTGAATGTCCCACAGGTGGACTCCAATCCACTGAATGTCCCACAGGTGGACTCCAATCAAGTTGTGGAAACATCTCAAGGATGATCAGTGGGAACAGGATGCACCAGAGCTCAATTTTGAGTGTCATGTCAAAGGATGTGAATACTTATGTACATGTGTTTTTTTTTTTTTTTTTTTAATAAATTGCAAAGATTTCAAAGCGAACATCTTTCACATTGTCATTATGGGGTATTGTTTGTAGAATGTTGAAGGAAAAAAAATTTATTTAATCCATTTTGGAATAAGGCTGTAACAAAATGTGGTAAAAGTTGAGCGCTGAGAATACTTTCTGGATGCACTGTAGATAGATACATAGAATAGGATAGAGATGAATATGGTCAAGGTTCCTAAGGGATCCCACCAATTTCACAAGAAAGCTTCAAAAGAGTAAAATAAATAGACAGATAGAAATAAACAAGGTTGAAGAAATTCCTTCATACAATAAATGGTTGTTGTAGTTGGCGTTACTAAGATTTGAATAAATCCGCTAGATCAGGAATCTCCAAACTTTCTAAAGAAAGGGCCAGTTTACTGTCCTTCAGACTTTAGGGGGGGCCAAACTGTGGTCAGTTGTATCAGAATTTGTCCTGGGAGAAAACGGTGGGAGAAAACGGTGCCCCATCATGGTGTCATTGGGGACAATTGTGCTCCTTTATTGGGGTCAGTGGGAGGATATATGCCCCATCTCTGGTGTCATTGGGAGGAATTGCGTCCCTTTGTTGGGGTCAGTGGGAGTAATTATGCCCCATTGTTGGTGTCAGTGGATGGAATAGTGCCCCAAAGGCCAAATAAAAAAAAGCAAGGGGGCTGCATACGGCCCCCAGGCCACGGTTTGGAAACCACTGCTCTAGATACACTCACCAGACACTTTATTATGTACACCTGTTCAATTGCTTGGTAAGGCCCCTTTTACACGGGTGTTCTGTATGTCCGTTTTTCATCTGTCTGTTTACAGATGAAAAACGGACCCCCAGGTATTTCTATGGATTTATGGATGAACATGTTTTTACATACATTAATATCCGCATCCATTAACATCCGTTTTTTTTGAACGGAAGAAAACCCTATATTTCATCTGCAAGAAAAACCAAGAACGGATGAAAAACTGATGTCAATGGATATAAATGGATGTAAACGGACCAAAAACAGACATAAACAGATTAAAAATGGATGTAAACAGACCATAAATGGATGAAAACAACTGAAAACAGACATAAACGGATGAAAAATGGATGTAAACAGACATAAACGGATGTAAACAGATCTAAACAGATGAAAATCGGATGTAAACTGATGAAAAACGGATGAAAAAACAGATGAAAAATCGGATGTAAATTGATGAAAAACGGATGAGAAATCGGATGTAAATTGATGAAAAACGGATGAAAAAACAGATGAAAAATCGGATGTAAACTGATGAAAAACGGATAAAAAAAAGATGAAAAATCCAATTTAAATTGATGAAAAACGGATGAAAAATTGGATGTGAATTGATGAAAAACATGTAAACTCATCCATTTTTTCTGTGAAAAAAGTGACTGAACTGAAGAAAAAAAAATGGAACGTCTGTGTGAAAGGACCCTAACAAAAATTTCTAATCAGCCAATCACATGGCAGCAACTCAATACATTTAGGCATCTAGACGTGGTGAAGACGACTTGCTGAAAATCAAAGCAAGCATCAGAATGGGGAAGAAAGGGGATTTAAGTGACTTTGAACGTGGCATGGTTGTTGGTGCCAGACGGGCTGTCTGAGTAAAAACTGCTGATCTATTGGGATTTTCCCGCACCGCCATCTCTAGGGTTTACAAAGAATGGTCTGAAAAAGAGAAAATATCCAGCAAATGGCAGTTGTGTGGAGGAAAATGCCTTGTTGATGTCAGAGGAGAATGGGCGGACTGGTTGACACATTCAGATAGTAGGGTCAGAATTTGGTGTAAACAACATGAAAGCATGGATTCATCCTGCCTTGTATCAATGGTTCAGGCTGGTGGTGGTGGTGTCATGGTGTGGTGGATTCATCCTGCCTTGTATCAACGGTTCAGGCTGGTGGTGGTGGTGTCATGGTGTGTTGGATCCATCCTGCCTTGTATCAACAGGTCAGGCTGGTGGTGTCATGGTGTGGTGGATTCATCCTGCCTTGTATCAATGGTTCAGGCTGGTGGTGGTGGTGTCATGGTGTGGTGGATTCATCCTGCCTTGTATCAATGGTTCAGGCTGGTGGTGGTGTCATGGTGTGGTGGATTCATCCTGCCTTGTATCAATGGTTCAGGCTGGTGGTGGTGGTGTCATGGTGTGTTGGATCCATCCTGCCTTGTATCAACGGGTCAGGCTGGTGGTGTCATGGTGTGTTGGATCCATCCTGCCTTGTATCAACGGGTCAGGCTGGTGGTGTCCTGGTGTGGTGGATCCATCCTGCCTTGTATCAATGGTTCAGGCTGGTGGTGGTGGTGTCATGGTGTGGTGGATTCATCCTGCCTTGTATCAATGGTTCAGGCTGGTGGTGGAGGTGTCATGGTGTGGTGGATTCATCCTGCCTTGTATCAATGGTTCAGGCTGGTGGTGGTGGTGTCATGGTGTGGTGGATTCATCCTGCCTTGTATCAATGGTTCAGGCTGGTGGTGGTGGTGTCATGGTGTGTTGGATCCATCCTGCCTTGTATCAACGGGTCAGGCTGGTGGTGTCATGGTGTGGTGGATTCATCCTGCCTTGTATCAATAGTTCAGGCTGGTGGTGGTGGTGTCATGGTGTGGTGGATTCATCCTGCCTTGTATCAATGGATCAGGTTGGTGGTGCTGTCATGGTGTGGGGGAGATATTCTTGGCACTAGCAAGGTGTACCTAATAAAGTGGCCAGTGAGTGTATATCACAAGTTCACAGCATGCTACCAAATGTGACTTTTTAACCATAAAAGCTAGGAGACCCTTTATTTTCTGTGCAAGGGGAGGAGGGGTGTCCTTTAAAACAAAATGTATGCTTTCCGTGCCTGCCTCCTGCTCTGCTTCTAACTTCCCATTCCTTGGCTGTGCACTTCCTTTACTTTCAAGTAGAATTCCATCCAAAAATAATGAAAAAAAAAGAAATGATTATCCTATCAAAATCCAATGAAAAGAGCAGCAATACCCATCTCGAGCTTTCCCCAGCAATACTTCTACTAGATGTCCTCAGTCTTCCAGGTTAACTGATGGCCAACCTCATTCAACCCACTTCCTCTGTGCCAAGGCTGTCATGGACCTGCCCCCCTCCCACGCTGAGAATGAACAGTGAAAAGAGAAGCAGCACAGTGATGATGAGCTCATCTCACTGTCACCTCTCTCCTCCACATAACATACTTCTTATGTACAGTATTTATTACAGGTACTTCAATTTACACAGCGCTTTACACACACGGTACCTCCCAGAAGTGAGTCCCCCCCTCACATTTCTGTAAATCTTTGATTCTCTCTTTTCATGTGACAACACTGAAGAAATGACACTTTGTTACAATGTGACGTAGTCAGTGTACAGCTTGTATAACATGTAAATTTGCTGTCCCCTCAAAATAACTCAACACACCGCCATTAATGTCTAAACCGCTGGCAACAAAAGTGAGTCCACCCCTAAGTGACAAGGTCCAAATTGGGCCCAATTAGCCATTTTCCCTCCCCGGTGTCATGTGACTCATTAGTGTTACAAGGTCTCAGGTATGCGGGTGGGTTACATTTGGTGTTATCGCTCTCACTCTCTCATACTGGTCACTGGAAGTTCAACATGGCACCTCATGGCAAAGAACTCTCTGAGGATCTGAAAGAAAGAATTGTTGCTCTACATAAAGAAGGCCTAGGCTATAAGAAGATTGCCAAGACCCTGAAACTGAGCTGCAGCATGGTGGCCAAGACCATACAGCGGTATAACAGGACAGGTTCCACTCAGAACTCATGGTCCACCAAAGAAGTTGAGTGCACGTGTTCAGCGTCATATCCAGAGGTTGTCTTTGGGAAATAGACGTATGAGTGCTGCCACCATTGCTGCAGAGGGTGAAGGGGTGGGGGGGTCAGCCTGTCAGTGCTCAGACCATATGCAGCACACTGCATCACATTGGTCTGCATGGCTGTCGTCCCAGAAGGAAGCCTCTTCCAAAGATGATGCACAATAAAGTCCGCAAACAGTTTGCTGAAGACAAGCAGACTGAGGACATGGATTACTGGAACCACGTCCTGTGGTCTGATGACACCAACATCAACTGGTTTGGTTCTGATGGTGTCAAGTGTGTGTGGCGGCAACCAGGTGAGGAGTACAAAGACAAGTGTGTCTTGCCTACAGTCAAGCATGGTGGTGGGAGTGTCATGGTCTGGGGCCCCATGGTGGTGGGAGTGTCATGGTCTGGGGCCCCATGGTGGTGGGGGTGTCATGGTCTGGGGCTGCATGAGTGCTGCCGGCACTGGGGGGCTACAGTTCATTGAGGGAACCATGAATGCCGACATGTACTGTGACATACTGAAGCAGAGCATGATCCCCTCCCTTCAGAGACTGGGCCACAGGGCAGTATTCCAACATGATAACGACCCCAAACACACCTCCAAGACCACCACTGCCTTGGTAAAGAAGCTGAGGGTAAAGGTGATGGACTGGCCAAGCATGTCTCCAGACCTAAACCCTATTGAGCATCTGTGGGGCATCCTCAAACAGAAGGTGGAGGAGCACAAGGTCTCTAACATCCACCAGCTCTGTGATGACGTCATGGAGGAAGGGAAGATGGAAGGTGGAGGAGCGCAAGGTCTCTAACATCCACCAGCTCCGTGATGACGTCATGGAGGAAGGGAAGATGGAAGGTGGAGGAGCGCAAGGTCTCTAACCTCCACCAGCTCTGTGATGACGTCATGGAGAAGTGCAAGAGGACTCCAGTGGCAACCTGTGAAGCTCTGGTGACCTCCATGCCCAAGAGGGTTAAGGCAGTGCTGGAAAATAATGGCGGCCACACAAAATATTGACACTTTGGGCCCAATTTGGACCTTGTCACTTAGGGGTGGACTCACTTTTGTTGCCAGCGGTTTAGACATTAATGGCGGTGTGTTGAGTTATTTTGAGGGGACAGCAAATTTCCATGTTATACAAGCTGTACACTGACTACGTCACATTGTAGCAAAGTGTCATTTCTTCAGTGTTGTCACATGAAAAGATAGAATACAATATTTACACAAATGTGAGGGGGGGGGGGCTCACTTCTGGGAGATACTATATATTGTACATCAGTCCCTAACCCTCAAGGGGTGTACAATCTAAGGTCCCTAACCCTCAAGGGGTGTACAATCTAAGGTTCCTAACCCTCAAGGGGTGTACAATCTAAGGTCCCTAACCCTCAAGGGGCGTACAATCTAAGGTCCCTAACTCACATTCATACATACACATACTAGGGACAATTTAGACAGGAGCCAATTAACCTACCAGCATGTCTTTGGAGTGTAGGAGGAAACCAGAGTACCCGGAGGAAATCCACACAAGGACAGGCAGAACATGCAAACTCCAGGGAGATAGGGCCATAGCTGGGATTTGAACCAACAACTCTAGTACTGCCAGACAGATGTGCTGACCATTTAGCCGTCGTGCGTTCTTAGCCAGCACCTGAACTGGCTGGATCCTTATGCTGCCCCTCTCCCATCCTGAGCTCTGCTGTACAGTGAATTGTCAAATTAAAATTCAGATTCTTGCATTTACAAAACAAATACATTTAATGAATAATTTGTGTCTTTCTGGAGCTTTAAGCGACAACTCCTCCAGCCTTTTGCCGGGATTTTGTTCTATATCTTAGCCTGGGTGAACTGTGATCCCCCCTCCCCCATCACCTCCACCCCCCATAATAGACACATAATACTCCTTGCTAATGGAGGGAATATTGTTCCTGTGTAGTGTTTACCCGTTTTTCATTGGTTGACACACTTTCCCTTTGTCGCCGTGGAAGTTATTACGTGTTGCCATGGATACCCGCACTACGTGAAATCGGAGGATTTTTTTTCTTTTTTCAGATGTATTTTTCAAGTACTTTTCCTTATTCATGGCCTATTTACATTGTGATCAAAGCCGAGATCGCGGGAAAGGAATGCATGATTAAAGGGGGCCTTCACCCATGGAGTGAACTTCCTCTCCTCCCTCCCTCCACCATCACGTACTTTGTATATCCCAGGAAAATCACATTGTATAGGGGTGTGGCCTGCCTCCTTCCTGATTCCCCGCCTCCTTCCTGATTCCCCACCTCCTTCCTGATTCCCCCGCCTCCTTCCCGATTCCCCTGCCTCCTTGCTGATTCCCCCGCCTCCTTCCTGATTCCCCCGCCTCCTTCCTGCTTCCCCGCCACCTTCCTGATTTCCCGCCTCCTTCCTGATTCCCCACCTCCTTCCTAATTCCCCCGCCTTATTCCTGATTCCCTGTCACCTTCCTGATTCCCCGCCTCCTTCCTGATTTTCCACCTCCTTCCTGATTTCCTGCCTCCTTCCTGATTCCCCACCTCCTTCCTGATTCCCCCGCCTTATTCCTGATTCCCTGTCACCTTCCTGATTCCCCGCCTCCTTCCTGATTTTCCACCTCCTTCCTGATTCCCCGCCTCCTTCCTGCTTCCCCGCCACCTTCCTGATTCCCTGCCTCCTTCCTGATTCCCCAGCCTCCTTCCTAATTCCCCGCCTCCTTCCTGATTCCCCCGCCTCCTTCCTGATTCCCCCGCCTTCTTCCTGATTCCCCGTCACCTTCCTGATTCCCCGCCTTCTTCCTGATTTTCCGCCTCCTTCCTGATTCCCCTGCCTCCTTCCTGATTCCCCGCCTCCTTCCTGATTCCCCCGCCTCCTTCCTGATTTCCACGCCTCCTTCCTGAATTCCCGCCTCCTTCCAGATTTCCCATCTCCTTCCTGATTCCCCACCTCCTTCCTGATTTCCCGCCTCCTTCCTGATTCCCTGCCTCCTTCCTGATTCCCCAGCCTCCTTCCTAATTCCCCGCCTCCTTCCTGATTCCCCCGCCTCCTTCCTGATTCCCCCGCCTTCTTCCTGATTCCCCGTCACCTTCCTGATTCCCCGCCTTCTTCCTGATTTTCCGCCTCCTTCCTGATTCCCCTGCCTCCTTCCTGATTTCCCGCCTCCTTCCTGATTCCCCCGCCTCCTTCCTGATTTCCACGCCTCCTTCCTGATTTCCCGCCTCCTTCCTGATTTCCCACCTCCTTCCTGATTCCCCGCCTCCTTCCTGATTTCCCGCCTCCTTCCTGATTCCCCCGCCTCCTTCCTGATTCCCCGCCTCCTTCCTGATTCCCACGCCTCCTTCCTGATTTCCCGCCTCCTTCCTGATTTCCCGCCTCCTTCCTGATTCTCCCGTCTCCTTCCTGATTCCCCGTCTCCTTCCTGATTCTCCCGCCTCCTTCCTGATTCTCCCGCCTCCTTCCTGATTCCCCGCCTCCTTACTGATTCCCCCGCCTCCTTTCTGATTCCCCGCCTCCTTCCTGATTCCCCTGCCTCCTTCCTGATTCCCCCGCCTAGGCGTGGATGACTGGACGCAGCCTCCTTGCACCCCCATGTCAAAGTATTTGGGATCTGTTGGTGCGTCTGTGCACGCACGCATGCGCATGAAAACCATAAAGAAACAGGAACAGGAGTTTTTTCAGATGTGTCTTCCCAGAAAAGGAAAAAGAGTCCAATCGGCCGCATTTCAGAAATCTCCCTTTATTGTACAATCCTCGATAAAATCACTGTAGCATAACGTGGCAGGGGAAACACAGAAAACGAATCCTGCGCGTTTCACACAGGTTATGCGCTAGACCAATGGTGAAACGCGTTAGTTTGGGTTCTGTGTTTTCCTCTGCTGTAGTATACTACTGTGATCTTATCAAAGATTGTACAGAAACGAAGCTAACGCTATATATACGATATAGTGAATGCAGGGTCCGGGGAGACCAGATATAGTGAATGCAGGGTCCGGGGAGAGCGGATATAGTGAATGCAGGGTCCGGGGAGACCAGATATAGTGAATGCAGGGTCCGGGGAGAGCGGATATAGTGAATGCAGGGTCCGGGGAGAGCAGATATAGTGAATGCAGGGTCCGGGGAGACCAGATATAGTGAATGCAGGGTCCGGGGAGACCAGATATAGTGAATGCAGGGTCCGGGGAGACCAGATATAGTGAATGCAGGGTCCGGGGAGAGTGGATATAGTGAATGCAGGGTCCGGGGAGAGTGGATATAGTGAATGCAGGGTCCGGGGAGACCAGATATAGTGAATGCAGGGTCCGGGGAGACCAGATATAGTGAATGTGGGGTCCGGGGAGACCGGATATAGTGAATGCGGGGTCCGGGGAGACCGGATATAGTGAATGCAGGGTCCGGGGAGAGCGGATATAGTGAATGCAGGGTCCGGGGAGACCAGATATAGTGAATGCAGGGTCCGGGGAGAGCGGATATAGTGAATGCAGGGTCCGGGGAGAGCAGATATAGTGAATGCAGGGTCCGGGGAGACCAGATATAGTGAATGCAGGGTCCGGGGAGACCAGATATAGTGAATGCAGGGTCCGGGGAGACCAGATATAGTGAATGCAGGGTCCGGGGAGAGTGGATATAGTGAATGCAGGGTCCGGGGAGAGTGGATATAGTGAATGCAGGGTCCGGGGAGACCAGATATAGTGAATGCAGGGTCCGGGGAGACCAGATATAGTGAATGTGGGGTCCAGGGAGAGTGGATATAGTGAATGCAGGGTCCGAGGAGAGCGGATATAGTGATTGCAGGATTCGGGGAGAGCGGATATAGTGATTGCAGGATTCGGGGAGAGCGGATATAGTGAATGCGGGGTCCGGGGAGAGCGGATATAGTGAATGCGGGGTCCGGGGAGAGCGGATATAGTGAATGCGGGGTCCGGGGAGAGCGGATATAGTGAATGCGGGGTCCGGGGAGAGCGGATATAGTGAATGCGGGGTCCGGGCAGAGCGGATATAGTGAATGCGGGGTCCGGGCAGAGCGGATATAGTGAATGCGGGGTCCGGGGAGAGCGGATATAGTGAATGCGGGGTCCGGGGAGAGCGGATATAGTGAATGCGGGGTCCGGGGAGAGCGGATATAGTGAATGCGGGGTCTGGGGAGAGCGGATATAGTGAATGCGGGGTCCGGGGAGAGCGGATATAGTGAATGCAGGGTCCGGGGAGAGCGGATAAAGTGAATGCGGGGTCCGGGGAGACCGGATATAGTGAATGCAGGGTCCGGGGAGACCGGATATAATGAATGCGGGGTCCGGGGAGACCGGATATAGTGAATGCAGGGTCCGGGGAGACCGGATATTGTGAATGCGGGGTCCGGGAAGAGCGGATATAGGGAATGCGGGGTCCGGGCAGAGCGGATATAGTGAATGCAGGGTCTGGGGAGACCAGATATAGTGAATGCAGGGTCCGGGCAGAGCGGATATAGTGAATGCGGGGTCCGGAGAGAGCGGATATAGTGAATGCGCGGTCCGGGGAGAGCGGATATAGTGAATGCGGGGTCCGGGGAGACTGGATATAGTGAATGCGGGGTCCGGGGAGACCGGATATAGTGAATGCGGGGTCCGGGGAGAGCGGATATAGTGAATGCAGGGTCCGGGGAGACCGGATATAGTGAATGCGGGGTCCGGGGAGACCGGATATAGTGAATGCAGGGTCCGGGGAGACCGGATATAGTGAATGCGGGGTCCGGGGAGACCGGATATAGTGAATGCGGGGTCCGGGGTTTTGTAACATTTTAATCATATAATAAAAAAAATAACAGCTATAAAGCAGCCGAGGAAGAAATGTGCAGTCTCTGATAAGTGGACCTTAGGAGTTCCTCCAGCGATGGAAGCTGCATGGAGGACGCAGGGCTGTGTGGAGAAGCAGACAGTACAGAGCAGACCGCTGTTTGTGGCAATAGCAATTCTAACAATTGACTCATCTACAGAACTTAATTAGAGTGATTCATGGCTGCTATTGTCATCTTATCTGCGCTCCTCTCACTCAGCAGCTTCAACAATCGCCAGACGTGTCATTTATGAGCTGAAATAAACTCACCAAGGAGCCCGGTGGGAACTAGCCGGGTCTTTAAAGGGTCACTCCACCCAAAATTGATGCTTTTGTATCTGGTAACTGTTAGAGCATTAAACCCCCTGACAGTTTCTTCTATCTTTCTGGTGTTCCATTGGTGAGATATCTGCACAGGCTCTCATAATAGAATATACACTATATTGCCAAAAGTATTGGTCGGCCGGCCTTTCCCCACACATGACCTTTAATGGCCTCCCAGTCTTAGTCCGTAGGGTTCAATATTGAGTTGGCCCCGCCCTTTCCACACACATGACCTTTAATGGCCCCCCAGTCTTAGTCCGTAGGGTTCAATATTGAGTTGGCCCCGCCCTTTGCAGCTATAACAGCTTCAACTCTTCTGGGAAGGCCGTCCACAAGGTTTAGGAGGGTGTCTATGGGAAGGTTGGACCATTCTTCCAGAAGAACATTTGTCAGGTCAGGCACTGATGTCGGGGGAGGAGGCCTGGCCTACAGTCTCTGCTCTAATTCATCCCAAAGGTGTTCTATGGGGTTGAGGTCAGGACTCTGTGCAGGACAGTCAAGTTCCTCCACCCCAAACTGGCTCCTCCATGTCTTTATGGACCTTGCTTTGTGCACTGGTGCGCAGTCATGTTGAGACAGGAAGGGGCCATCCCCAAACTCTTCCCACAAAGTTGGGAGCATGAAATTGTCCAAAATGTCGCCATAAGAGTTCCCTTCACTGGAACTAGGGGGCCAAGCCCAACCCCTGAAAACTCCCCCACACCATAATCCCCCCTCCACCAAACTTTACACTTGGCACAATGCAGTCAGGCAAGTACCGTTCTCCGGCAACCAGCAAACCCAGACACATCCATTGGATTGCCATACAGAGAAGAGTGATTGGTCACACGTCTCCACTGCTCTAGAGTCCAGTGGCGGCGTGCTTTACACCACAGAATCCGATGCTTTGCATTGCACTTGGTGATGGAAGGCTTGGATGCAGCTGCTCGGCCATGGAAACCCATTCCATGAAGCTCTCTACGCACTGTTGTTGGGCTCATCTGAAGGCCACATGAAGTTTGATGGTCTTTAGCTTTTGAATCTGCAGACAGTTGGCGACTTCTGCGCACTGTGCGCTTCAGCATGCGCTGACCCCGCTCTGTCATGTGACGTGGCCTACCACTTGGTGGCTGAGTGGCTGTTGTTCCCAGTGGCTTCCACTTGTTATAATCCCACTAACAGTTGAGCGTGGAATATTTAGTAGCCAGGAAATGTCATGGATGGACTTATTGCACAGGTGGCCACCTATCACGGGACCACGCTTGGAGTCACTGAGCTCCTGAGAGCGACCCATTCTTTCACCAATGTTTGTAGAAGCAGTCTGCATGCCTAGGGGCTTGATTGTATACACCTGTGTCCATGGAGGGGATTGGAACACCTGAATCACATGATTGGGAGGGCGGGGCCAATACTGTTGGCAATATAATGTTCTTCTTCTTACTGACTCCAACTCAATGGCTCCATATTGACTCCAACTATATTCCTTTTTTTCCTATGAGCCTGCCTCTGATATCTGGGGTCCTCCCTCTTTTCATGCATTGGAAGGTGCACGTTATGAGGACTGGTTAGTGCAATAGAACCAATGATAAACCCCTAAGGGGAGGGTCCAGGACAGCCCCAGCCTCCGAGGAAGTGGCTGCCCACATTTTACCCTGCCCTCTGATGATTATGATGTAAGGGAGGACTCTGATGTAAGGGGCGGTGGAGACTCGGGTGGAAACCCTGATGGAAGGGGGTCTCTGATGTAAGGGGGGACTCTGATGGGGACCCTGATAGAAGGGGGTCTCTGATGTAAGGGGGACTTTGATAAAAGAGGGTTAATCTGCTGGAAATCCTGATGTTAGGGGGTCTGATGTAAGGGGGGACTCTGATGGGGACCCTGATGGAAGGGGGTCTCTGATGTAAGGGGGGTCTCTGATGTAAGGGGGGACTCTGATGGGGACCCTGATAGAAGGGGGTCTCTGATGTAAGGGGGGACTCTGATGGGGACCCTGATGGAAGGGGGACTCTGCTATAACAGGGGGACTCTGCTGGAGACCCTGATGGAAGGGGCTCTGATGTAAGGGGGGGACTCTGATGGGGACCCTGATGGAAGGGGGTCTTTGATGTAAGGGGGGACTCTGATGGGGACCCTAATGGAAAGGGGTCTCTGATGTAAGGGCGGGACTTTGATGGGGACCCTGATGGAAGGGGGTCTCTGATGTAAGGGGGGGACTCTGATGGGGACCCTGATGGAAGGGGGACTCTGATATAACAGGGGGACTCTGCTGGAGACCCTGATGTGAAGGGGCTCTCTGATGTAAGGGGGGGACTCTGATGGGGACCCTGATGGAAGGGGGTCTTTGATGTAAGGGGGGACTCTGATGGGGACCCTGATGGAAAGGGGTCTCTGATGTAAGGGTGGGACTTTGATGGGGACCCTGATGGAAGGTGGTCTCTGTTGTAAGGGGGGACTCTGATGGGGACCCTGATTGAAGGGGGTCTCTGATGTAAGGGGGGACTCTGATGGAGACCCTGATAGAAGGGGGTCTCTGATGTAAGGGGGGGACTCTGATGGGGACTCTGATGGAAGGGGGTCTCTGATGTAAGGGGGGACTCTGATGGGGACCTTGATGGAAGGGAGTCTCTGATGTAAGGGGGGGACTCTGATGGGGACCCTGATGGAAGGGGGTCTCTGATGTAAGGGGGGACTCTGATGGGGACCCTGATGGAAAGGGGTCTCTGATGTAAGGGGGTGACTTTGATGGGAACTCTGATGGGGACCCTGATGGAAGGGGTCTCTAATGTAAGGGGGGACTCTGATGGAAAGGGGTCTCTGATGAAAGGGGTCTCTGATGGAAGGGGGGGGGTCTCTGGTGGAAAGGGGTTTCTGGTGGGGACATAGCTGCATCTGGGGATGTAATTTCATCCGTGTTACTTTGTGCACATGTAAACCTTTGTGGTAAGGTGTACATGCATGCAGTGGGCCCTCTACAGACATCCAATCGGCTGCCGCTGCAGCTCCTGGCCTAAAGGTTAATAACAACAACGTGGAGCTGATGGCGCAGAATGAACGCAGGAAGTCGTTCCTGAATGGCTGTCATTCTGCCCACCTCCCAGCCCCGCCCCTTTTAGAGAATATAGAACCAAGTATCATTTTGTGGTACTAAGCAATCTGTATGGAATTTGTTAATGATAGCAAGAAAGTCAGTAAAATAGATCCTCTGCAGCCAGGAAGAATACCCCCCAGCAACAATAGATCCAACAGCAACTACAGATCCCCAAAGCAACAATAGACCACTGCAACAAATACCCCCTCCCCCAACAACAGTAAATCCCACAGTAGCAATAGACCCCTGCAACAAAATCCCCCAGCAACAATAGATCCCACAGCATAATGAGGTCCCCCCATCAACAATAGATCCCGGCATCAACATATCCCCAGCAACAACAGATCCACCCTACCAACAATAGACCCCCCCCCCAGTAACAATAGATTTCCCAGCAGCCAGCAGCAATAGACCCTCTAGCAGCCAACAAAATTAGAGTCCTCCCTCAACAATAGATCCCTCCCAGAAACAATTGACCCCCCCAAGAACATAAGATCCACCAAGCAACATAAGACACAACCCAGCAGCAATAGATCCCCCCATCAAAAATGTACCTTCCCCAGTGACAAAAGATCCCCCAGCAGATAGACCCTCCAGCGCTCTTTGACATTACATACATTCAGTGCGTTCCCTCTAAAAGAAATCCTTGTATCCGTGTTGTATCCTTACACTAATAAATGGGCAAAAATACAGCCTACCTTCACTTCTAAAAATACACTAAGCTGCAGCGCCTCCACACAGGATCCCGACTGCGGCTCCGATCACACCAATGCGGTTTTTGTGCTTTTTGCAGAAATACAGTACAGTCCATAAAACATGGTTCCTGTGGACACGTTCACACGGTGGAGAAGGATCTGGGGGAATCAATGGTGGAGAAGGATCTGGGGGAATCAATGGTGGAGAAGGATCTGGGGGAATCAATGGTGGAGAAGGATCTGGGGGAATCAATGGTGGAGAAGGATCTGGGGGAATCAATGGTGGAGAAGGATTTCAGGGGGTCAATGGTGGAGAAGGATCTGGGGGGGGGTCAATGGTGGAGAAGGATCTTGTGGAATCAATGGTGGAGAAGGATCTTGTGGAATCAATGGTGGAGAAGGATCTGGGGGGGTCAATGGTGGAGAAGGATCTGGGGGGGTCAATGGTGGAGAAGGATCTGAGGGAATCAATGGTGTAGAAGGATCTTGGGGAATCAATGGTGGAAAAGGATCTGGGGGAATCAATGGTGGAAAAGGATCTGGGGGAATCAATGGTGGAAAAGGATCTGGGGGAATCAATGGTGGAGAAGGATCTGGGGGAATCAATGGTGGAGAAGGATCTGGTGGAATCAATGGTGGAGAAGGATCTAGGGGGGGGTCAATGGTGGAGAAGGATCTGGGGGGGTCAATGGTGGAGAAGGATCTGGGGGGGTCAATGGTGGAGAAGGATCTGGGGGTTCTGGTAGATCACAAGCTTAATAATGGCAGCAATGCCAAGCTGCGGGTTCTAAAGTGAGCAAAATCCTCTTTTGTATTAGGAAAAGTATAGACTCCAGAGAGGGAGATATAATCCCCCCCCCCCCCCCGATACAAATCATTAGTAAGACCTCATCTGGAATATGCAGTTCAGTTTTGGGCACCAATTCACAAAAAAACATTGGGGAACTGGAGAAAGTACAGAGAAGGGCAAGTAAACTGATAAGAGGCATAGAGGAGATCGGATATGAGGAAAGATTAGAGGAACTGAATTTATTCCCCATATGTATAATACATAAGGGGGGGATATGATCTCCATGTATAATACATAAGGAGGGGGGGATATGATCTCCATGTATAATACATAAGGAGGGGGGGATATGATCTCCATGTATAATACATAAGGGGGGAGGGAAATGATCTCCATGTATAATACATAAGGGGGGATATGATCTCCATGTATAATACATAAGGGGGGATATGATCACCATGTATAATACATAAGGGGGGATATGATCTCCATGTATAATACATAAGGGGGGATATGATCTCCATGTATAATACATAAGGGGGGATATGATCTCCATGTATAATACATAAGGGGGGGATATGATCTCCATGTATAATACATAAGAGGGGGATATGATCTCCATGTATAATACATAAGGGGGGATATGATCTCCATGTATAATACATAAGGGGGGGTATGATCTCCATGTATAATACATAAGGGGGGGATATGATCTCCATGTATAATACATAAGGGGGGATATGATCTCCATGTATAATACATAAGGGGGGGATATGATCTCCATGTATAATACATAAGGGGGGGATATGATCTCCATGTATAATACATAAGGGGGGATATGATCTCCATGTATAATACATAAGGGGGGATATGATCACCATGTATAATACATAAGGGGGGGATATGATCTCCATGTATAATACATAAGGGGGGATATGATCTCCATGTATAGTACATAAGGGGGGATATGATCTCCATGTATAATACATAAGGGGGGGATATGATCACCATGTATAATACATAAGGGGGGGATATGATCTCCATGTATAATACATAAGGGGGGGGGATATGATCTCCATTTATAATACATAAGGGGGGATATGATCTCCATGTATAGTACATAAGGGGGGATATGATCTCCATGTATAATACATAAGGGGGGGATATGATCTCCATGTATAATACATAAGGGGGGGGGATATGATCTCCATGTATAATACATAAGGGGGGAGGGAAATGATCTCCATGTATAATACATAAGGGGGGATATGATCTCCATGTATAATACATAAGGGGGGATATGATCTCCATGTATAATACATAAGGGGGGATATGATCTCCATGTATAATACATAAGGGGGATATGATCTCCATGTATAATACATAAGGGGGGATATGATCTCCATGTATAATACATAAGGGGGATATGATCACCATGTATAATACATAAGGGGGATATGATCTCCATGTATAATACATAAGGGGGGATATGATCACCATGTATAATACATAAGAGGGGGATATGATCTCCATGTATAATACATAAGGGGGGGATATGATCACCATGTATAATACATAAGGGGGGATATGATCTCCATGTATAATACATAAGGGGGGATATGATCTCCCTGTATAATACATAAGGGGGGGGATATGATCTCCATGTATAATACATAAGGGGGGATATGATCTCCATGTATAATACATAAGGGGGGGATATGATCACCATGTATAATACATAAGGGGGATATGATCTCCATGTATAATACATAAGGGGGGATATGATCTCCATGTATAATACATAAGGGGGGATATGATCACCATGTATAATGCATAAGGGGGGATATGATCACCATGTATAATGCATAAGGGGGGATATGACCTCCATGTATAATACATAAGGGGGGATATGACCTCCATGTATAATACATAAGGGGGATATGATCTCCATGTATAATACATAAGGGGGATATGATCTCCATGTATAATACATAAGGGGGGATATGATCACCATGTATAATACATAAGGGGGGGGGGGATATGATCTCCATGTATAATACATAAGGGGGGGATATGATCTCCATGTATAATACATAAGGGGGGATATGATCTCCCTGTATAATACATAAGGGGGGATATGATCTCCATGTATAATACATAAGGGGGATATGATCTCCATGTTTAATACATAAGGGGGGATATGATCTCCATGTATAATACATAAGGGGGGATATGATCACCACGTATAATACATATGGGGGGATATGATCACCATGTATAATACATAAGAGGGGATATGATCTCCATGTATAATACATAAGGGGGGATATGATCTCCCTGTATAATACATAAGGGGGGGATATGATCACCATGTATAATACATAAGGGGGGGATATGATCTCCATGTATAATACATAAGGGGGGGATATGATCACCATGTATAATACATAAGAGGGGATATGATCTCCATGTATAATACATAAGGGGGGATATGATCTCCATGTATAATACTTAAGGGGGGATATGATCACCATGTATAATACATAAGGGGGGGATATGATCTCCATGTATAATACATAAGGGGGGATATGATCTCCATGTATAATACATAAGGGGGGATATGATCTCCATGTATAATACATAAGGGGGATATGATCTCCATGTATAATACATAAGAGGGGATATGATCTCCATGTATAATACATAAGGGGGGGATATGATCACCATGTATAATACATAAGGGGGATATGATCTCCATGTATAATACATAAGGGGGGATATGATCTCCATGTATAATACATAAGGGGCATATGATCTCCATGTATAATACATAAGGGGGGATATGATCTCCATGTATAATACATAAGGGGGGGATATGATCTCCATGTATAATACATAAGGGGGGGGGGATATGATCTCCATGTATAATACATAAGGGGGGGATATGATCTCCATGTATAATACATAAGGGGGGGATATGATCACCATGTATAATACATAAGGGGGATATGATCTCCATGTATAAAACATAAGGGGGGATATGATCTCCATGATAATACATAAGGGGGATATGATCTCCATGTATAATACATAAGGGGGGATATGATCTCCATGTATAATACATAAGGGGGGGTATGATCTCCATGTATAATACATAAGGGGGGGATATGATCTCCATGTATAAAACATAAGGGGGGATATGATCTCCATGATAATACATAAGGGGGATATGATCTCCATGTATAATACATAAGGGGGGATATGATCTCCATGTATAATACATAAGGGGGGATATGATCTCCATGTATAATACATAAGGGGGGATATGATCTCCATGTATAATACATAAGGGGGGATATGATCTCCATGTATAATACATAAGGGGGATATGATCTCCATGTATAATACATAAGGGGGGATATGATCTCCATGTAAAATACATAAGGGGGATATGATCTCCATGTATAATACATAAGGGGGGGATATGATCACCATGTATAATACATAAGGGGGGGATATGATCTCCATGTATAATACATAAGGGGGGATATGATCTCCATGTAAAATACATAAGGGGGATATGATCTCCATGTAAAATACATAAGGGGGATATGATCTCCATGTATAATACATAAGGGGGGATATGATCTCCATTAATAGCTGTGAGAATGTGGAATAGACTCCCTCAAGAGTTGGTTGTGGCCAGCTCAGTGGATTGCTGTAGGAAAGTCCTGGATTCTTTCTTGGATACACAGAATATAACTGGATATAACATTTATAGGTAAAGTTGATCCAAGGAATATCCGATTGCCTCTCGGGGGATCTGGAAGGAATTTTTTTCCCTGCAGGAGCAAATTGTATCATTATTTGCTGTGTTTTTTGCCTTCTTCTGGATCAACTGTGGGTGTAGTATTATAACTTTTTTTTTTTGGTTGAACTGGATGGACTTTTGTCTTTTTTCAGCCAGACTAACTATATAATCTATGGCTTTTTCCAGCCGCTGCATTTTTGGGAAGGGTCAGGGACTTTTTTAAAGGCAAAACGGTGCTTTTTGGTTCAATAAACGTCAATGGAAATGCTGCAGAAAAGCATGTAGTGCGTTTTCTTTACTTTTTTGACGTGTTTTGTGTTTTTTTAATTTGCCCGACAACAAATTGGCCCACAAAAAAACGAAAAAAGCGCCAAACGCATAATAAAAGAGTAAAACCACATATGCAAAAATGCAAAAAATGGGCAGCACAGTGACTAAATGGTTAGCACTTCCGCTTGGCAGCACTAGAGTCATTAGTTGAAATCCCAACCACAGAACCACCTGCCTGGAGTTTGCATGTTCTCCCTGTGCCTGTGTGGGTTTCCTCTGTGTACTCCGGTTTCCTCCCACACTGGTAGGTTAATTGGATCCTGTCTAAATTGTCCCTAGTATGTGTATGTATGAATGTAAGTTAGGGACCTTAGATTGTACGCCCCTTGAGGGTTAGGGACTGATGTGAATGTACAATATATATATAAAGCGTAAATTGACGGCGATATATAAGTACTTGAAATAATAATACAAAAAGCACTGAAGAAACAGGTCAAAAGCAAACTGCACGGGTGTGACCCAGGCCTATGTATGGGGTGTATTTATAAAGCAGTGAATGTGGCCTTCACCAAACATTCACTGCTGGTGAACCTCTGTGTCGCATGTGTTCCAATGGCAGTCATTGAATTGCCTGCAGTGAATGTTTGGTGAATGCTTTATGCCAAGGCGGAGTACTGTAGGTTTCCTGCAAGTGAATGATTACTCCTGTCTCTGGTAGAGAGCAGCACCTTAATTCCAGGGATGAGGCCTTGTCTGCATTTATTTGCTCTCGGCACCAGTCACCGTGCCCTCCCCTCATTCCCCCGCCATCACTAGCAGCATCTGAACCCTTCCGGTGAATGGTGGGCACCATGCTGCCCTCCTGAGACCACTGAGGCCTCTAAGGGTAGGTCGTCACATTGAACATTCATTTCAAAGGGCCACAGTAGCTTTTATGGGCGTTGAGCGTCACGTGTTTTTTAACTGAGCATTATGGCGCATCTGTCGCGGGCTTTGATGTGCACTAAAATGCGCGTCGGCTTGCTGTGTTTAACAATGAGTGGCACCCGTAAGTGCGACACACACTTTTCACAAGTTTCATGAACATATACAAAAAAATTCTCAAGTGCGAATGCAGCCTAAACACTTTACAGGCTGCGCATACAATATTTGATTGTACACGGCTCCAAAAAAATGAAAGGAACACTTTGTAATCCGAGTCTAGCATCAAGGCAATGACACTCCTGGGATATGGATCTGGTCAGGGAAGTCGCAGAGGGGGTTGTTCATCAGTTTCAGCTGCTTTGGTGGTAATGAAATTGACAACAGGTGCACTAGATGGGCAACAATGAGACGACCCCCAAAACAGGAATGGTTTTACAGGTGGAGGCCACTGACATTTTTTCCCTACTCATCTTTTCTGTTTTTCACCAGTTTTGCATTTGGCTAGGGTCAGTGTCACTACTGGTAGCATGAGGCCATACCTGGACCCTACAGAGGTTGCGCAGGCAGTCCAACTCCTCCAGGATGGCACATCAATACGTAGCATTGCCAGAAGGTTTGCTGCGTCTCCCAGAACAGTCTCAAGAGCATGGAGGAGATTCCAGGAGACAGGCAGTTCCTCTAGGAGAGCTGAACAGGGCCGTAGAAGGTCCTTAACCCATCAGCAGGACCGGTATCTGCTCCTTTGAGCAAGGAGGAACAGGATGAGCCCTGCCAGAGGCCTACAAAATGACCTCCAGCAGGCCACTGGTGTGAATGTCTCTGACCAAACAATCAGAAACAGACTTCATGAGGGTGGCCTGAGAGCTCGACGTCCTCTAGTGGGCCCTGTGCTCACTGCCCAGCACCATAGAGATCGGTTGGTATTTGTCATTGAACCCCAGAATTAGCAGGTCCACCACTGGTGCCCTGTGGTTTTCACAGATAAGAGCAGGTTCCCCCTGAGCACATGTGACAGACGTGAAAGGGTCCGGAGAATCCATGGAGAACGTTCTGCTGCCTGTAACATGGTTCAGCATGACCGTTTTGGTGGTGGGTCAGTGATGGTCTGGGGAGGCATATCCATGGAGGCACACACAGACCTCTACAGGCTAGACAATGGCACCCTGACTGCCATTAGGTATGGGGATGAAATCCTTGGACCCATTGTCAGACCTTACCGCTGGTGCAGTGGATCCTGGGTTCCTCCTGGTGCAGTGGGTCCTGGGTTCCTCCTGGTTCAGTGGGTCCTGGGTTCCTCTTGGTGCAGTGGGTCCTGGGTTCCTCCTGGTGCAGTGGGTCCTGGGTTCCTCCTGGTGCAGTGGGTCCTGAGTTCCTCCTGGTGCAGTGGGTCCTGGGTTCCTCCTGGTGCACGACAATGCCCGGCCTCATGTGGGGAGAACATGCAGGCAGTTCCTGGAGAATGAAGGAAATGATACCATTGAATGGCCCCCACACTCGCCTGACCTAGATCCAATAGAACACCTCTGGGATGTCATGTTTTGGTCCATCCGACGACGCCAGGTTGCACCTCAGACTGTCCAGGAGCTCAGTGATGCCCTGGTCCACATCTGGGAGGAAATCCCCCAGGACACCATCCTTTGTCTCATTAGGAGCCTCCCCCGACGTTGTCAGGCATGCATACACGCACGTGGGGGCCATACAAACTACTGAGGACCATTCTGAGTTGCAATGACATTTCAGCACAATGGACTCGCCTGCTGCATCATTTTTTCACTTTGATTTTCGGGGTGTCTTTGAATTCAGTCCTCTGTAGGTCGATCATTTTCATTCCCATCAAACGATGGGGCATCCTTACGTTCCTCACACATTACCCCGTCCATATCAGTATAGATACCCAGCAGGAGATATTTCCCCATTGAGATCTGATGGGTTTTCAAAGTGTTCCTTTAATTTTTCTGAGCAGAGGACATCAACTTTAGATGTATCAAAACTATGTAATAATACATAAATAATAAAACAATAATAAAAAAAAGGACCTGGGTTTGGTTCAAGGGTGGGATTGAAATTCGGGTGCCCAATCCTAACCCCATTGTCTTAATTGGAAGTCAAATGTTAAATAAAAAAACAATAATGGGCATTTTCTAGGCTAATAGACAAATGATTGTCAAACGAATGGCACTGGGGGATGGGCGCTGAGGTTGAGCACTGCCCAGGGGGACAGGTACCAAAACAAAACAGGAAAAAGTATAAATTCCATGTGGCATAGAGCAGTGATTTAATAATGCTTTAAGGGCAACATTTAAATTGCAAAATTCCTTTGAAAAATATGGCCGAGGGATGCCCTGACACTACATCCTGGCACTTGCAAAGAAAAAAATGTTTAAATTGCCTGTTAATGACATCTCCGGGCTGCTTCCTTCTGTTAGCTAACAAAATGGCCGGGGATTCCCTTACCCAAGATGAGGGTCTCGTAGAGATGTTAATGGGGGACCCCTTCAAAATACATCCTTTATAAGGGTCATGTACGGATGCCAAAGAACCTTGTCCTCATGTTGATGGAGACAAGGGTCTCTTCCCCACAACCCTGGTCTGGAGGGGAAGGAAAGAAAGAAGGAATGAAGGAAAGGAAGAAAGGAAGGAAGGGAGTAAGGAAGGGAAGAAAGAAGAAAAGAAAAAGAGAAGGGAAGAAGGATAGAGAAAAAAAAGAATGAAAGAATGAATGAAGGAAAGAATGACAGAAAAAATGAAGGAAGGAAGGGAAGAAAGTGAAGGAAAGAAGGAAAAAAGCAAGGAAAGAAAGAAGGAATGAAGGAAAGGAAGGAAGGGAGTAAGGAAGGGAAGATAGAAGAAAAGGAAAAAGAGAAGGGAAGAAGGATAGAAAATAAAAAGAACAAAAGAAAGAACGAATGAAGGAAAAAATGACGGAAAAAATGAAGGAAGAAAGGGAAGGAAAGAAGGAAAAAAGGAAGGAGAGAAAGAAAGAAAGAGAAAGAAAGAAAGAAAGCAAGAAAGAAAGAAAGAAAGAAAGAAAGAGAAAGTAGGAAGGAAGGGAGTAAGGAAGGGAAGATAGAAGAAAAGAAAAAAGGGAAGGGAAGAAGGTAAGAAAGGATAGAAAAAAAAAGAAGGAAGGAAAAAAATAAGGAAGGAAGGGAAGAAAAGAAGGTAAGAAATGATAGAAAAAAAGAAGTGATTGAAAGAAGGAATGAAGGAAATAAAGAGGGAAACACTAAGGAAGGAAGAAAGGGAAGGAAAAAAGGGAAAAAGGAAGGAAAGGAAGAAAAGAAAGTAAGAAAGGAGAGAAAAAAGAAAGGAATGAAAGAAGGAATGAAGAAAATATAGAAGGAAAAATTAAAGAAGGAAGGGAATAAAGAGGGAAGGAAGAAAGGGAAGGAAAAAAGGAAGAAAAGAAGGTAGGAAGGGAGACAAAAGGGAAGGAACAAAGGAAGGAAATAAAGAATGAAGGAAAGGAAGAATAGAAGGAAGAAAGGGAGGAAGGAAGGAAGGAAAAAAAGAAAGAAGATAAGAAGGGATAGAAAAAAAAGAAGGAAATAAGAAAGGAATGAAAGAAATAAAGAAGGAAAAAAATGAAGGAAGAATGGAAAGAAGGAATGAAGAAAGGGAAGGGAGGAAGGAAGAAAGAAAGGGAAGGGAAGAAGGAAGGAAGAAAGAAAGGGAAGGGAAGAAGGAAGGAAGAAAGGAAGAAAGGAAGAAAGGAAGGAAGGAAGAAAGGGAAGGGAAGAAGGAAGGAAGAAAGGAAGGAAGGAAGAAAGGGAAGGGAAGAAGGAAGGAAGAAAGGGAAGGAAAGAAGAAAGGAAGGAAGAAAAGGAAAGGAAGTAGGAAGGAAGAAAGAAAGGGAAGTAGGAAGGAAGAAAGGGAAGGGAAGAAGTTAGAAAGGAAAGGGAAGAAGGAAGAAAGGGAAGGGAAGAAGGAAGGAAAAAAGGGAAGAGAAGTAGGAAGGAAAGAAGAAAGGGAAGGGAAGTGGGAACAAAGGAAGAAAGAAAGGGAAGGGAAGAAGGAAGGGAAGAAGGAACGAATGGAAGGGAAGAAGTAAGGAAGGGAAGGGAAGAAGGAAGAAAGGAAGAAAGGGAAGGGAAGAAGGAAGGGAAGAAGGAACGAATGGAAGGGAAGAAGTAAGGAAGGGAAGGGAAGAAGGAAGGAAGGAAGAAAGGGAAGGGAAGAAGGAAGGAAGGAAGAAAGGGAAGGGAAGAAGGAAGGAAGGAAGAAAGAAAAGGGAGGGAAGAAGGAAGCAAGGAAGAAAAAAGGTAAGAAAGGATAGAAAGAAAGGCAGGAAAGAAAGAAGGAATGAAGGATGTAATAAAGGAAAAGATTTAGAAGGAAGGAAGCAAGGGAAGAAAGAAGGAAGGAAGTAAATAAACTGATAGATAGATTGAGATAGAGAGAGAGAAATAAATAAATAGATCTACAGATGATGGCAGATAAACAGGAGATCAGATTGTAAAGGTGACCATATAAGTGATACGTTTAGCAGGTTTTCGATGGATTTCAATGTGTTGAATAGATGGATCTGTGAACTGATGATGACTTAATGATGAATCCTATCAATCACAGATCAATACATGTATGGACACCTTCGGCCTATTTCCCCGTCCCGCCCTCTGCCCCTCTCCATCTTCCCCTTCTTTGCTCTTTCTATAACACACTAATAGACACTCAGGGGAAGTAAACGGATTCATTTGGAGAACTTTGTAATGAGCGGTGTGTACAATCCGGCAGGAAAGAGTAGGTGTGTGAAAAGCCGCGTCACGCCTCTGCACTCACGCTGGGCCCTACACCCCGAGCACACGGCTGTACAGTAAGATCAATACCAGAGCGTACAGTAAGCGGGACGTATGATTGGCTCTAATCTTACATAAGAGTCAGAGCCGCAGTTAATGCATCTCAGGTAGGTGATTCATCAAGCCGCGAGCTGTTAATTCCACCGGTAAGGAGCTCTTAACCCCCCCCCCCCCATACAGTGAGATGGGATTTGTGAGTTAAACATCGGGCACGTTGCAGAGTTGATGGATGATTCACGGCGCTGATGCTTCGCTCTGCATATATTTATCACATCACAAATGATGTTTTATTTATGATGGAACTTTACCACCCAACTCAGCCGCTACATTCACATTAGAAATGTACATGTGGGATCCGTCTGGCCTGCCAAAGAATTTTGACCATCCACTCCTCAGATTTACACTGCTCAGCCAAGCCGGTGACCTGACTCTTCACTGCTGGAGATAAGGCAACACTGCCTGGTCATCTCCCCGCCCCAACCTACGATTAACTGGTTTCCACTTGCCATATGTATAATTGTTGCAGCACGGCGGTGAGGTTTTCTGCCCATCCACTCCTGAGATTTACACTGCTCAGCCAAGCCGGAGACCTGGCTCTGCTGGAGATAAGGCAACACAGCGTGTTCACTCCCCCCCCCCTCCCCCAGCCTGTGATAAGCTGGTTTCCACTGGCCATATGTATAAATGTTGTAGGACAGCTGTTGGGTTTAATGCTATGTTGTCACAAGGAAAACATGTCGAAGCATTGGCGGTGTCACTGGAAAGAAAACTGTCCCAGCATTGGCGGTGTCACTGGAAAGAAAACTGTCCCAGCATTGGCGGTGTCACTGGAAAGAAAACTGTCCCAGCATTGGCGGTGTCACTGGAAAAAAAACTGTCCCAGCATTGGCGGTGTCACTGGAAAAAAAACTGTCCCAGCATTGGCGGTGTCACTGGAAAAAAAACTGTCCCAGCATTGGCGGTGTCACTGGAAAAAAAACTGTCCCAGCATTGGCGGTGTCACTGGAAAGAAAACTGTCCCAGCATTGGCGGTGTCACTGGAAAAAAAACTGTCCCAGCATTGGCGGTGTCACTGGAAAAAAAACTGTCCCAGCATTGGCGGTGTCACTGGAAAGAAAACTGTCCCAGCATTGGTGGTGTCACTGTAAGGAAAAAATGTTCCAGAATTAGAAGCATCACTAGAAGGCAAAAAATGTCCCAGCATTTTGCATAGACATCTGTATCGGATGTCTTGCAAACCGCACCTGAAATCGGCGGATCCCCCCCCGACTGTGAAATCGTGCGACTTCACCGTAAGCCGTACAATTTCAAAGTCGGGCTTGATGTGAACGGGGGCTTAATGCATTTGAAATGTACATTTAGGATCAGTCCGACCTGCGTTTCTGCGTGTTTCTGTGTGTTTCTGTGTATTTGCATGTTTCTGTGTGTTTCTGCGTGTTTTTGCATATCTGCATATTTCTGTGTGTTTCTGCGTGTTTCTGCATGTTTCTGTGTGTTTCTACATGTTTCTGCGTATCTGCATGTTTCTGTGTGTTTCTGTGTATCTGCATGTTTCTTTGTGTTTCTACATGTTTCTGTGTGTTTCTGCGTATCTGCATGTTTCTGTGTGTTTCTGCGTATCTGCATGTTTCTTTGTGTTTCTGTGTGTTTCTGCGTATCTGCATGTTTCTGTGTGTTACTGTGTATCTGCATGTTTCTGTGTGTTTCTGCGTATCTGCATGTTTCTGCGTATCTGCATGTTTCTGTGTGTTTCTGCGTATCTGCATGTTTCTGTGTGTTTCTGCGTATCTGCATGTTTCTGTGTGTTTCTGCATGTTTCTTTGTGTTTCTGTGTGTTTTCTGCATATCTGCATGTTTCTGTGTGTTTCTGCGTATCTGTATGTTTCTGTGTGTTTCTGCGTATCTGCATGTTTCTGTGTGTTTCTGTGTATCTGCATGTTTCTGTGTGTTTCTGCATGTTTCTTTGTGTTTCTGTGTGTTTCTGCGTATCTGCATGTTTCTGTGTGTTTCTGCGTATCTGCATGTTTCTGTGTGTTTCTGCGTATCTGCATGTTTCTGTGTGTTTCTGTGTATCTGCATGTTTCTGAGTGTTTCTGTGTGTTTCTGCGTATCTGCATGTTTCTGTGTGTTTCTGCGTATCTGCATGTTTCTGTGTGTTTCTGCGTATCTGCATGTTTCTGTGTGTTTCTGCATATCTGCATGTTTCTTTGTGTTTCTGTGTGTTTCTGCATGTTTCTGTGTGTTTCTGCGTATCTGCACGTTTCTTTGTGTTTCTGTGTGTTTCTGCGTATCTGCATGTTTCTGTGTGTTTCTGCGTATCTGCATGTTTCTGTGTGTTTCTGCGTATCTGCATGTTTCTGTGTGTTTCTGCATATCTGCATGTTTCTTTGTGTTTCTGTGTGTTTCTGCATGTTTCTGTGTGTTTCTGCGTATCTGCACGTTTCTTTGTGTTTCTGTGTGTTTCTGCGTATCTGCATGTTTCTGTGTGTTTCTGCGTATCTGCATGTTTCTGTGTGTTTCTGCATGTTTCTTTGTGTTTCTGTGTGTTTTCTGCATATCTGCATGTTTCTGTGTGTTTCTGCGTATCTGCATGTTTCTGTGTGTTTCTGCGTATCTGTATGTTTCTGTGTGTTTCTGCGTGTTTCTGCATGTTTCGGTGTGTTTCTGCGTATCTGCATGCGCTGTAATGCGTTGCGCTGAAAGTAACAAAAAGCAGCGCATGCCGATTTTTCTTTTTTTTATTTCTTTCAGCACTGGGCAAACGCAGCGCAACGCACCGGTGTGAACTGCGTTCATATGGAAGGGTTATTTTTTAGCTGCCACTGGCAATGCTATCGCAAACGTAGCCCAGTGCTTCTGCCGTGATCACACCCTCGCATTAAACCCACGTTGATGTGTGTAATGAGCCCCACAACGCTCTCATCCGGGAAATCCTCCTACCGGTCCTCCGGCTCTGTTTTCAGTCCAAGCGCGTTTACATGCGAACGCAAAAAAAAAAAATACTGAGCACAGCATTTTCTATTGCGCTGCCATGCTGTACAATGTTCAGCTAGATGCCGTATGGAGCTTTTTTTTTTCTAAATTCCTGCCGGCCTCAGGCACACTAGACATGAGCAGTTCGGTTTTTTTTCAAATCGAAATTCGGAGAAAATGTTCGTTATTCGCTGATTTGGATGTATCTGAATTTCCTGAATTACAATAGTAATGAATTTAAACGAGTCAGGAAATAATGAAACAACATTTCGTCCGGATTAACAAACTATCCGAATTCAAACTGAATTCGAGAACAAAGTTGAAATATAAATATATTGCTGATTTCCTTCAAGGACTATTGTGTATTAGTGTTAGAATATAGCCGCATTCTGAAATCTGAATTTGGAAAAGAATAGAAAAGAATAAAACAGAATAGAATAAAAAAAATAAAAGAATAGAATAAAAAAAGGAATTGAATAGAAAAGAATAGAATAGGATAGAATAGAATATAGCCATCTTCCAAAATTTGAATAGAATAGAATAAGACAGAATAGAATATAATAGAAAAGAACAAAGTGAAACAGTGGAATAGAAAATAAAAGAATAGAATAGGATAAAATAGAATATAGCCATCTTCCGAAATTCAAATAGAACAGAATAAGACAGAATAGAATATAATCGAAAAGAACGGAGTAAAAAAGTGGAATAGAAAATAAAAGAATAGAATAGGATAGAATAGTATAAAATAGAATATAGCCATATTCCGAAATTCAAATAGAACAGAATAAGACAGAATAGAATATAATCGAAAAGACCAGAGTAAAACAGTGGAATAGAAAATAAAAGAATAGAATAGGATAGAATAGAAGAGTATAAAATAGAGTATAGCCATCTTCCAAATTTCAAATAGAATAAAACAGGATATAGCCGTCTTCTGAAATTCGAATAGAGCAGAATAAAATAGAAAGAATATACCTGTCTTCCAAAATTCACATTTTGAACTGAATAGAACCAGCTAGTCTCCACAATGAACTCGGATCGAATCGATATTTTCCGTTCAAATTCGATTTGAATACTTCGAATCCATTGAAAAAAGTCAAATCTGGTCGAAAAATAAATGAAACTAAACTAAAAGAATTTTGTTACAAATGCAGCAAAATGAAATTAGTAACCTAATGGATCGATCCGAAACAAAACAAAACAAAAAACGGACAGAATAAAATAGAGTAGAATACAAAAGAATAGAATAGAATAGAAATAAAGAACAGAATAAAAATAAAGGAACAGAAAAGAAAAATAATAGAATAGAAAAAACATAGCTGTCTTCCGAAACTTGCATTTCAGATGAAATAGAATAGAACCAAATCAAATAGAAAGAATATACCTGTCTTCCAAAATTAACATTTTGAACTGAATAGAACCAGCTAGTCTCCACAATGAATTCGAATCGATTCGGTATTTTCCGTTCACATTTGATTTTGAATGCTTTTGAATTCTTTGGAAAACGTCAAATCCCGTCGAAAACGAATACATGAGATGAAAGTAAACGGAACGATTTTCGCGGCGAAGGCAAGGAAATGAAACGAGCGGCTTAACGAACCGATCTGAAACAAAACAAGAAACAAACAGAATAAGATGTAATTGAAAAGAATAGAATAGAATAGAAAATTAAAAGAATAGAATTTAAAAATAATAGAATAGAAAGAATATAGCCGTCTTCCGAAATTTACATTTCAAATGAAAGAACAGAATAGAAAGAATATAACCGTCTTCCAGAATATCCATGAAAAGAATAGAATAGCATAGAAAATTAAAGGAATAGAATTTAAAAAAATAGAATATTAAGAATATAGCCGACTTCCGAAATTCACATTTTGAACTGAATAGAACCAGCTCTTCTCCACAATGAATTCGGATCGATTCAATATTTTCCATTCAAATTCGATTTGAATACTTCCAATTCATTGCAAAAAGTCAAATCTGGTCGAAAAAGAAAAAATGAAATTAAACTAAAGAAGTTTTGTTACAAATGCAGCAAATTAGTAACTTAACGAAACAAGAAACGAACAGAATAAAAATAGAATAGAAAATAACAGAATAGAATAGAAAAAAAAGAATAGAATAAAAATAAAGAAACAGAAAAGAAAAATAATAGAATAGAAAGAATAAAGCCATCTTTCCAAATTTGCATTTCAAATAAAATAGAATAGAATAGAAAGAATATAATGGTCTTACAAAATATAACTGAAAAGAATAGAATAGCATAGAAAATTAAAGGAATAGAATTAAAAAAATAGAATAGAAAGAATATAGCCGACTTCTGAAATTTACATTTCAAATTAAATAGAATAGAATAAAACAGAATATAACTGTCTTCCGAAATTCACATTTTGAACAGAACAGAACCAGCTCTTCTCCACAATGAACTCGAATCGATTCGATATTTTCCGTTCAAATTCGATTTGAATACTTCGAATCCATTGAAAAAAGTCAAATCTGGTCGAAAACGAATAAATGAAACTAAACTAAAAGAATTTTGTTACAAATGCATTTGGATCGATTTGATATTTTCCAGTCAAATTCCTTGGAAAATGTCAAACCCGCTCGAAAACGAATAAATGAAATGAAAGTAAACAGAACGATTTTCGCAGCAAAGGAAAGGAAACGAGCGACTTAACAAACTGATCTGAAACAAAACAAGAAACGAACAGAATAAAATGTAATTTAAAAAATAAAATAGAAAGAATATAACTGTCCTCCAAAATATCATTGAAAAGAATAGAATAGAATAGCATAGAAAATTAAAGGAATAGAATTTAAAAAAGAAAAATAGAATAGAAAGAATATAGCCGTCTTCCGAAAATTGCATTTTAAATAAAATAGAATAGAATAGAAAGAATATAACTGTCCTCCAAAATATCGTTGAAAAGAATAGAATAGAATAGAATAGCATAGAAAATTAAAGGAATAGAATTTAAAAAAGAAAAACAGAATAGAAAGAATATAGCCGACTTCCGAAATTTGCATTTCAAATAAAATAGAATAGAATCGAATAGAAATAATATAACTGTCTTCCAAAATATAATTGAAAAGAATAGAAAGGAATAGAATAAAAAAAATAGAATAGAAAGAATATAACCGACTTCCGAAATTTGCATTTCAAATAAAGTAGAATAGAATCGAATAGAAAGAATATAATGGTCTTCCAAAATATCATTGAAAAGAATAGAATAGAATAGCATAGAAAATTAAAGAAACAGAATAAAAAAAAAAATAGAATATTAAGAATATAGCCGACTTCCGAAATTCACATTTTGAACAGAACAGAACCAGCTCTTCTAGGCAATGAATTTGGATCGATTCGATATTTTCCGTCCAAATTTGATTGTGAATGCTTCGAATTCCTTGGAAAACGTCAAACCCGCTAGAAAACGAATACATGAAACGAAAGTAAACGGAATGATTTTCGCGGCGAAGGCAAGGAAAGGAAATGAGCGACTTAACGAACCGATCCGAGACAAAATGAATATTTTAGTTTTCCCCCCTAAGTTGCGCACACCCCATGAGACGTGGTCGCAGTGTTCAGCAGCCTATGGCAATGAATGGGCGGGGCTAGCTGTACGCGGATAGACTGGCGCGGGCGGATGTAGATCGCTGGCGGATGTAGATCACTGGCGGGCAGATGTAGATCGCTGGTGGATGTAGATCGCTGGCAGGCGGATGTAGATCGCTGGCGGATGTAGATCACTGACATGCGGATGTAGATCGCTGGCGGATGTAGATCGCTGGCGGGCGGATGTAGATCGCTGGCAGGCGGATGTAGATCGCTGGCGGATGTAGATCGCTGGCGGGCGGATGTAGATCGCTGGCAGGCGGATGTAGATCGCTGACGGATGTAGATCACTGGTGGGCGGATTTAGTTCGCTGGCGGATGTAGATCGCTGGCGGACAGATGTAGATCGCTGGCGGGCGGATGTAGATCGTTGGCGTGCGGATGTAGATCGCTGGCTGGCGGATGTAGATCGCTGGCGGGCAGATGTAGATCGTTGGCGTGCGGATGTAGATCGCTGGCTGGCGGATGTAGATCGCTGGCGGGCGGATGTAGATCCTTGGCGTGCGGATGTAGATCGCTGGCTGGCGGATGTAGATCGCTGGTGGGCGGATGTAGATCATTGGTGGGCGGATGTAGATCGCTGGCGGATGTAGATCGTTGGTGGATGTAGATCGCTGGCGGGCGGATGTAGGTCGCTGGCTGGCGGATGTAGATCATTGGCGGATGGATGTAGATCGCTGGCGGGCGGATGTAGATCGCTGACATGCGGATGTAGATTGCTGGCGGATGTAGATCGCTGGCGTGCGGATGTAGATCGCTGGCGGGCGGATGTAGATCGCTGGTGGATGTAGATCGCTGGCTGGCGGATGTAGATTGCTGGCGGATGTAGATCGCTGGCTGGCGGATGTAGATCGCTGGCGGATGTAGATCGTTGGTGTGCGGATGTAGATTGCGGGCGGATGTAGATCGCTGGGGTGCGGATGTAGATCGCTGGCTGGCGGATGTAGATCGCTGGCGGGCGGATGTAGATCACTGGTGGATGGATGTAGATCGTCGGCGTGCGGATGTAGATCGCTGGCTGGCGGATGTAGATCGCTGGCGGGCGGATGTAGATTGTTGGCGTGCGGATGTAGATCGCTGGCTGGCAGATGTAGATCGCTGGCGGATGTAGATCGTTGGCGGGCGGATGTAGATCGCTGGTGGATGTAGATCGCTGGGGTGCAGATGTAGATCGCTGGCGGGCGGATGTAGATCGCTGGCGGGTGGATGTAGATCGTCGGCGTGCGGATGTAGATCGCTGGCTGGCGAATGTAGATTGCTGGCGGGCGGATGTAGATCGTTGGCGTGCGGATGTAGATCGTTGGCGTGCGGATGTAGATCGCTGGCTGGCAGATGTAGATCGCTGGTGGGCGGATGTAGGTCGTTGGCGTGCGGATGTAGATCGCTGGCGGGCGGATGTAGATCGTTGGCGGGCGGATGTAGATTGCTGGCGGATGTAGATTGTTGGTGTGCGGATGTAGATCGTGGGCGGATGTAGATCACTGGCGTGCGGATGTAGATCGCGGGCGGTTGTAGATCGCTGGCGTGCGGATGTAGATCGTTGGTGTGCGGATGTAGATCGCTGGCTGGCAGATGTAGATCGTTGGTGGGGGATGTAGATCGTTGGTGTGCGGATGTAGATCGCTGGCGGGCGGATGTAGATCGTTGGCGTGAGGATGTAGATCGTTGGCGGGCGGATAAAGATCGTTGGCGGGCGGATGTAGATCGCTGGCGGATGTAGATCGTTGGTGTGCGGATGTAGATTGTGGATGGATGTAGATCGCTGGCGTGCAGATGTAGATTGCGGGCGGTTGTAGATCGCTGGCGTGCGGATGTAGATCGTTGGTGTGCGGATGTAGATCGCTGGCGGACGTAGATCGTTGGTGTGCGGATGTAGATCGTGGGCGGATGTAGATCGCTGGCGTGCGGATGTAGATCGCGGGCGGTTGTAGATCGCTGGCGTGCGGAGTAGACCGTTGGTGTGCGGATGTAGATCGCTGGCGGACGTAGATCGTTGGTGTGCGGATGTAGATCGCTGGCGTGCGGATGTAGATCGCGGGCGGTTGTAGATCGCTGGCGTGCGGATGTAGATCGCGGGCGGTTGTAGATCGCTGGCGTGCGGATGTAGATCGCTGGCTGGCGGATGTAGATCGCTGGCGGGCGGATGTAGATCGTTGGCGGGCGTATGTAGATCACTGGCGGATGTAGATCGTTGGTGTGCGGATGTAGATCGCGGGCGGATGTAGATCGCTGGCGTGCGGATGTAGATTGCTGGCGGGTGGATGTAGATTGTTGGCGTGCGTCGGTAAATTTGGCCGCGGTTACGGAAGTATGGCGTTCTCCTCTCTACAGCTGTTGTAGGGCCGGGACAAGGGGTGGGCAGGAGGGTCGGCTGCCCCGGGCGCAGTGGCTGGATGGGGGCGCCAGTGAGCTGATTCCGATACGAGGCGCCTCAACCAGTGAATGGCTGCTGGGGGCAGCATTCTCTACGCTCTCCATCATCCCCGACTCTCCACCCTGAGAGTCCGCCTCCCGTACAATAAATTCGATGAATGGAAAAGAGAATTGTATCCATTGAGGATAAATGTTCCGTGTGCCAGGTTCATCCACGTGAAGAACGGTGCTAGGGGGGAAGGCAATGCGGGGGGAGGATGGTGCGGGGGGAAGGCGATGTGGGGGGGGAAGGCGATGCGGGGGGGAGGATGGTGCGGGGGGAAGGCGATGCGGGGGGAAGGATGGTGCGGGGGGGAAGGCGATGCGGCGGGGGGGGGGGAGGCGATGTGGGGGTCATGGGCCTGCATTTGTTGCCTGTACTATAATTAGTAAACAGCCTGCAGTGTACTCGTTGGCCTCTGCCGGGCGCCGCGCTCGCTCCTGTCAATACGGATGCTTTTTAAGATCTCCCCGGCTCTCCGCGGCTGCCATGGCAACCATTGTGCTGCCGCGTTCACAAGATTTAACCCCCTCCGCACCGCCAGTCATCTGCTGGGAGCCCCGGCACAGCCTGGCACTGGACGCTGGGAGAGCGGGAGAACGCGGCGAAAACCAGGTGGGAAACTCCGCCGGAGGGTAGATCACCGGAAAAAAAAAAAAGATTTCTAATGCAGGTCATACACGGTTCGAATTCTGAACGATTTTTCGTCCGCAAATCAGAAATGTTGTTCGCTCAGTAACCCGATGACGCCATCAATGATTTTGAAAATTGGCCGACCAATGCAGGCCATAGACAGGACCGAAATCAGCCGAAAAACAAATCAGCAGATTTTCGCACTGTTAGTGGGCTAATTGGTCGGCCGTTTTTTTGGGGGTTTTGCCACATTTTTTTTATCGGTAAAGTTGGAAAAAAAATAGGCCGATTTTGGCGATCGGCTGATTTTCCCGGCAATGATGGGCAAATCGGCCGATCGTTTTACCGATAAAAAAATCTGCGCATGAGCCGTGACCTGCAAGAAAAAGAAGAAAAAGAAGAAGAGGAAGAAAAGGAGAAGAAAAAGAAGAAGAAAAATAAAAAGAAGAAGAAAAAGAAGAGGAAGAAGAGAAGAAAAAGAAGAGAAGAAAAAGAAAAAGAAGAAAAAGAAGAGGAAGGAGAGAAGAAAAAAGAAGAGAAGAAAAAGAAAAAGAAGAGGAAGGAAAGGAGAAGTAAAAGAAGAAGAAGAAAAAGAAAAAGAAGAGGAAGAAGAGAAGAAAAGAAAAAGAAGAAAAAGAAGAGGAAGAAGAGAAGAGAAGAGAAGAAGAGGAAGAAAAAGAAAAAGAAGAGGAAGAAAAGGAGAAGAAAAAGAAGAAGAAGAAGACGAATTCCAGTCCGCTATTATATTTTACATGAAAGTATTGCGGTTGCAACAATGTATCTATTTGTATCCAAATAAAAACATCTGTAGCCAAAATGGATACAAATAGATACAAATGGATACAAATGGATACAAATAGATACAAATGGATACAAATGGATACAAATAGATACAACTGGATACAAATAGATACATTGTTGCAACCGCAATACTTTCATATAAAATATAATAGCGGGGCTCTCTGCAGGGACAGAAATAATTAAATGCCGGCCGTAGACGGGATGAAAATCGTCCGATTTTTTTTTTACCGTTGGTGGTAACGTCGGCCGATTGAATGAGCAATTTTTTTTTTTTTAAAAACGGCCGGTTTTTGACCCGTCTATGGCCAGCATAAGTCATAAAATTCACCCCATATAACAGGCGAAACTTCTGCACCTTCCAGGTCACGGCTCATGGCGCATATTCTTTTCGGAAAAACGATCGTACGATTTGACAATCGAGTCGAAAATCGGGCGTTTTTCACGAATTTTCCAACATGCCCGATCACCAAAAAGGGGAGGAGCCACGAAAATCGTCCGTCGCCATTGGACCCCACTAACAGAGCAGAAATCGGCCGATTATTCTTAGGTCCGATTTTTGTACGAAAAATCAGTCGATTTTCGATCCGTGTATGGCCGGCGTAAGTCTAGGGTCACACCTATGCGTTTTTCCAAAACGCGCAGCAGTCCGCGTAACATGATTTCCCGCGGGACTGGATCGCGTCTCCACGTTTTCACCCCACTGCATTTTTTTTTCAAAAAGGGTCAGGCTCTTTTTTTTTTTAAACGCAAAACGTTGCGTTTTTGGTTCTATAGACTTCAATGAAGATGCTGTGGCGTGGAGCGTTTTTGATGCGCTTTTTTTATGCGTTTTTGATGTGCTTTTTTATGCGTTTTTGATGCGTTTTAGCCCAGGTTCACGCTGATGTGGTGCGGCATGTTGCATGTGATTTGCAGAGGAACTGCACGCTGCATTACTGCGCAAATCACTCCACATTCCACACCGCATCCATGTGAACCCGGGCTCAGGGACTTTTTTAAAACGCAAAACATTGCGTTTTTGGTTCTATAGACTTCAATAGCGTTGCTGTGGCGTGGTGCGTTTTTGATGCGCTTTTTAATGCGTTTTTGATGTGTTTTAGCCTGGGTTCAGGCCGATGCGGTGCGGCATGTTGCATGTGATTCACACAGGAACCGCACGCCACATTACTGCGCAAATCACATGCGATTTCTGTGCGCAGCAATTTGAGACATACATTTTGTATGGCTCAGATCGCACCAAAAAAGGTGCAGGATCAGGGGCGGACTGACCATTTGGAAACTCAGGCACTGCCCGAGGGCCCGGGGTCAGTAGGGGGCCCCATGAGATGTCCCCAGAGGCAGACTGACCATTTGGAAACCCGGGCACTGCCTGAGGGCCCGGGGTAAGTAGGGGGCCCCATGAGATGTCCCCAGGGGCAGACAGACCATTTGGAAACGTGGGCACTGCCCGAGGGCCCGGGGTCAGTAGGGGGCCCCATGAGATGTCCCCAGGGGCAGACTGACCATTTGGAAACCCGGGCACTGCCCGAGGGCCCGGAGTCAGTAGGGGGCCCCATGAGATGTCCCCAGGGGCAGACTGACCATTTGGAAACGTGGGCACTGCCCAAGGGCCCGGGGTCAGTAGGGGGCTCCATGGGATGCCCCTGGTACCTTTTTCATAGGCTTTTTTGAGTTTGGGCAAGGACACAGGGGCCCCATGATCCCTTATTGCCCGGGGGCCCCACGAGTTGTCAACCTCCCCTGTGCAGTACCCATTTTTTTGTCCAGAATCGGATCGCATTGGTGTTCACATCCATGCGATTTGGTTCTGTACATCGCAATGCGTTTTTGCATTAACATTTCAAATTAAATAGAATAGAATAAAACAGAATATCACCATCTTCCAAAATTCACATTTTGAACAGAACAGAACCAGCTCTTCTCCGCAATGAATTCGGATCGATTCGATATTTTCCGTTCAAATTCGATATTGAATGCTTTGATTTCCTTGGAAAACGTCAAACCCGCTCGAAAACGAACACACGATTTTCGCGGCGAAGGCAAGGAAAGGAAACGAGCGACTTAACGAAGCAATCCGAGACAAAACAAGAAACGAACAGAATAAAATGTCATTGAAAAGAATAGAATAGAAAATTAAAGGAATAGAATTTTTTAAAAAATAGAATATTAAGAATACAGCCGACTTCCGAAATTTGCATTTCAAATAAAATAGAATAGAATAGAATCAAATAAAATAAAAATTTTGAACTGAACAGAACCAGCTATTCTCACAATGAACAGTTCGATATTTTCCATTCAAATTCGATTTGAATACTTCGAATCCACTGGAAAAAGTCAAATCTGGTCGAAAACAAATAAGTGGGTTTTCCATGCGTTTTTGATGCGTTTTAGCCCGGGTTCAGGGTGATGCGGTGCGGCACGTCGCGTGTGATTTGCACAGGAACCGTTCCACATTCCTGGGCAAATCACACGCGATTTCTGTGCGGTGCAACTTAAGCCATACATTTTGTGTGGCTCAAATCGCACCGCAACTGCACCAAAAAAGGTGCAGAACCCATTTTTTGTCCAGAATCGGATTGCGTGGGTGTTCACATCCATGCGATTTGGTTCTGTACATCGCACGGCGTTTTGCGAACTGATTTCGGGGTGTGGTTAACTTTAAAATACACACCCGCAGCGGTTCGTGTGACCGTGGGTTTTTTCATGCGTTTTTTATGCGTTTTAGCCCGGGTTCAGGCTGATGCATTGCAGCACATCGCATGTGATTCGCATGGGAACTGCACCCCGCATTACTGTGCAAATCACATGCGATTTCTGTGCCATGCAATTTGAGCCGAACATTTTGTATGGCTCAAATCGCACCGTATCCGCACCAAAAAAAGCGCAGGACCCATTTTTTGCCCAGAATCGGATCGCATTGGTGTTCACATCCATGCGATTCGGTTTTGCACATCGCAGTGTGTTTTGTGAATTGATTTCGGGGTGTGGTTAACTATAAAATATGCACCTGCAGCAGTTTGTATAAATGGGGTGCAATCATGATGGGGTGCTGCAATCGGTCAGAAATTGCTGCGAATTCCACACCGCATCAGTGTGGACCCGGGCTCAGGGATTTTTTTAAATGCAAAATATTGCGTTTTTGGTTCTATAGACTTCAGTGGTGCTTTTTCAATGCGTTTTTTATGCATTTTTGATGCGTTTTGCCCGGGTTCACGCTGATGCGTTGCGACACGTTGCATGTAATTCAAATGGGAACCGCACCCCTCATTCCTGGGCAAATCGCATGCGATTTCTGTGCGGTGCAATTTGAGCCGTGCATTTTTTGTGGCTCAAATCGCACCTCATCCGCACCAGACCCTTTTTTTGTCCGCACCAGAATCAGATCGCACGGGTGTTCACATCCATGCGATCCGATTCTGCACATAGCATTGCGTTTTGCAAACCGATTTCTGGGTGTCGTTTACATACACAAAAATACACACCCGCAGCGGTGCGTATGAACGGCGTGCGATTGTAAAGCGGTGCAGAAAACGCACAGAAACCATTCGAATTCCGCACCGCATCAGTGTGAACCCGGGCTCAATCTGCCCAGAAACAAGTTGAAAAAAAAAAAAAGCGAAGCTCGTTAAAAATGCATCAAAAACGCATGTGCAAGAATCACTGCAGAAACGGATCAAACGCAAACTGCACAGGTGTGAACGGAACTCCGGAGGTGACAACACTTTTCAGAAACTGCAGTTCTTCAGGCTCTGTGTCACTGCCCCGCCTCCTGCGCCTGATGTGTGCACCCTCCCTCCCTACTAAGCGTACATAAATACATCCCTCCCCGCCTGGCGTCGTGCGTTGTGTAGGGGTGGAGTCATTTCTTTATTACTTTTTTTTTTAGCTTTATTGAAGTGTTACAAAATGACAAGTTGTTTAAATTGATGCAGCCTGCTGTGGATACAAACCGAGCTGTGCGTCGCGCTGCAGGAAAATGCAGCCAGGGCTCATAGACCTACTGCACCTCAACGCGGTGCGCCACATTGCACCGCATCGCAGCCTTGAAGTGTGAACAGGGCTCATAGACATGCTGTATTTCATGCGTTGTGCCACATTGCACCTCAACGCAGCCTTGTAGTGTGAACAGAGCTCATAGACATGCTGTATTTCATGCGTTGCGCCACATTGCACCTCAACGCAGCCTTGTAGTGTGAACAGGGCTCATAGACATGCTGTATTTTCATGCGTTGCGCCACATTGCACCTCAACGCAGCCTTGTAGTGTGAACAGGGCTCATAGACATGCTGTATTGTCATGCATTGCGCCACATTGCACCTCAACGCAGCCTTGTAGTGTGAACAGAGCTCATAGACATGCTGTATTTTCATGCATTGCGCCACATTGCACCTCAACGCAGCCTTGTAGTGTGAACAGGGCTCATAGACATGCTGTATTTCATGCGTTGCGCCACATTGCACCTCAACGCAGCCTTGTAGTGTGAACAGAGCTCATAGACATGCTGTATTTCATGCGTTGCGCCACATTGCACCTCAACGCAGCCTTATGGTGTGAACAGGACTTATAGACATGATGCATCTTAACGCACCGGCCACATTGCACCTCGACGCAGCCTTGTAGTGTGAACAGGGCTCATAGACATGTTGCAACCTAATGCGTCGCGCTGCATTGCACCTCAGCATAGCCTTGTGGTGTGAACAGGACTTATAGACATGATGCATCTTAACACGGCATGCCACATTGCACCTCAAGGCAGCCTTGTTGTGTGACCAAGGGTCATAGACATGTTGCATTCTAATGTGGTGCCGCATTGCACCTCAGGACAGCCCTGTTGTGTGAACAGAGCTCATAGACATGCTGTATTTTCATGCGTTGCGCCACATTTCACCTCAACCCAGCCTTGTGTGAACAGAGCTCATAGACATGTTGCATCCTAATGCGTTGCACCACATTGCACCTCAACGCAGCCTTGCAGTGTGAACAGAGCTCATAGAAAACAATTATTTTCTATGTGCCATTGCATTGAGCTTGAGTTGAGCTATGCAGCTCAATGGATATGGACTTAGCAGGCCTTTCACAGTGCTTTTACTAGCTTGGGACTGTGCAGAGTCCATCTATACAGAATAAGAGGAGATACCGAGAATGACACCGGGCATCCAGGACAGGAGAAATGGGACCGTGCAGAGTCCATCCATACAGAATAAGGACAGATACAGAGAATGACACCCGGCATCCAGGAAAGGAGAAGTGGGACTGTGCAGAGTCCATACATACAGAATAAGGACAGATACCGAGAATGACACCCGGCATCCAGGACAGGAGAAGTGGGACTGTGCAGAGTCCATACATACAGAATAAGGACAGATACAGAGAATGACACCCGGCATCCAGGACAGGAGAAGTGGGACTGTGCAGAGTCCATACATACAGAATAAGGACAGATACTGAGAATGACACCCGGCATCCAGGACAGGAGAAGTGGGACTGTGCAGAGTCCATACATACAGAATAAGGACAGATACTGAGAATGACACCCGGCATACAGGACAGGAGAAGTGGGACTGTGCAGAGTCCATACATACAGAATAAGGACAGATACCGAGAATGGCACCCGGCATCCGGGACAGGAGAAGTGGGACTGTGTAGAGTCCATTCATACAGAATAAGGCCAGATACCGAGAATGACACCCGGCATACAGGACAGGAGAAGTGGGACTGTGTCCAGACTTTCCCCGGTCTACATAAAAAGTCTTTTTACTGACGTCTGTTTCCATGTGAAGATTTGGTGTCTTTTCCTGTCTTGGTGATAAATTTGTCACTGGGAGAGCGATTGAGCTATAAACACATGGCAAAGGTTTTATCCCTCCCCACCGTCACCCTTTAGAGAATCAGTGCCCACAATACATCCCCACTCCTTCTTTTAGGCACAGTTTTTGCTGCATACTGAGTGAAGGATCAGCAGAGCTGGGGGTACTACTGAGTGGGGAAACAGCACAGCTGGGGGCACTAGTGAGTGGGGGATCAGCACAGCTGGGGGCACTAGTGAGTGGGGGATCAGCAGAGCTGGGGGTACTACTGAGTGGGGAAACAGCACAGCTGGGGGCACTAGTGAGTGGGGGATCAGCAGAGCTGGGGGTACTACTGAGTGGGGAAACAGCACAGCTGGGGGCACTAGTGAGTGGGGGATCAGCAGAGCTGGGGGTACTACTGAGTGGAGGATCAGCGGAGCTGGGGGTACTACTGAGTGGAGGATCAGTGGAGCTGGGGGTACTACTGAGTGGGGGATCAACACAGCTGGGGGTACTACTGAGTGAAGGATCAGCGGAGCTGGGGGTACTACTGAGTGGGGGATCAACACAGCTGGGGGTACTACTGAGTGGGGGATCAGCAGAGCTGAGGGTACTACTGAGTGGGGGATCAGTGGAGCTGGGGGTACTACTGAGTAGGGGATCAGTGGAGCTGGGAATAATAATGAGCAAATGATCAGCAGAGCTGGGGGTACTACTGAGTGGGCGCTCAGTGGAGCTGGGGGTTACTACTGAGCAAAGGATCAGCAGAGCTGGGGGTACTACTGAGTGGGGGATCAGCGGAGCTGGGGGTACTACTGAGTGGAGAATCAGCGGAGCTGGGGGTACTACTGAGTGGGGGATCAGCAGAACTGGAGGTACTACTGAGTGGGGGATCAGCAGAGCTGGGGGTACTACTGAGTGGGGGGATCAGCGCAGCTGGGGGTACTACTGAGTGGGGGATCAGCAGAGCTGGGGGTACTACTCAGTGGGGGATCAGCAGAGCTGGGGGTACTACTGAGTGGGGGATCAGCGGAGCTGAGGGTACTACTGAGCAAAGGATCAGCAGAGCTGGGGGTACTACTGAGTGGGGGATCAGCGGAGCTGGGGATTCTAATGAGTAGGGGATCAGCAGAGCCGGGAGTAATAATGAGTGAAGGATCAGCAGAGCTGGGGGTACTACTGAGTGGGGGCTCAGTGGAGCTGGGGGTTACTACTGAGCAAAGGATCAGCAGAGCTGGGGTTCTACCGGGCCCCTTTAAAACAAATAGAAAATCAACACATACACAGGGCATTTGCCAAGCTTCATTAAAGCTTCAAAAAATCACCACAGAAGCATCACTGAAGCATCAAAGTGCATGCTGAGCAGTAGATGATTTATTGTGTGTTAAAGTCAAAGCAAGTGTAAATGAGCCCTGAGGGAGCTTTTCTGGGTGCAATACGGCGCAACTGAGGCTCCCAGCTGACAGCCATCATGACAGGTTCTCTTTAATGCACAATGATGGACACATTAAGGATGCCGCTCTGCAGGACAGAACACCTACAGATCCCATCAGGGAGGTGATGGATTTCTGTGTTTCCCAGAATTCCTTGGACTGCACATGCGGGCGGAGTGTCTGAATGCGGGGTAATGACCCCGGGGCTGTGATGAGGACATATAATCACATTACTGAGGTCCTCTGTGAGTCTTTCCTCTAATAGTAGACAGGCCGCCGACCGCTGCACTCCGCAGAATGCTGAGCAAGACGTTCCCCGACCCCTCACTTCACACGCCTGACACCCTGTAGGTGCATATTGTGTGCTGTACATGTTTCAGTGTCATCTTCTATGGCTGCATCCTCACTGTTCATCTCCTGCATTCTGCCCTGGGCTCACCCCAATCTCCCAGAGAGTGTCATGTCTGCAATACTTCTCATGGGTTGTGTGTCTTGTGTGTAGATTATTGGGGAAGGAAGGACGGGAGGGAAGAAGGAAGGACGGGAGGAAGGAAGGAAGGATGGGAGGAAGGAAGGAAGGGAGGAAGGATGGGAGGAAGGAAGGAAGGAAGGGAGGAAGGAAGGAAGGAAGGAAGGAAGGAAGGAAGGGAGGGAATAAGGAAGGAAGGAGGAAGGGAGGGAGGAAGAAAGGAAGGAAGGAAGGAAGGAAGGAAGGGAGGGAGGGAGGGAGGAAGGAAGGAAGGAAGGAAGGAAGAGAGGGAAGAGAGGGAGGGAGAAAGGGAGGGAGGGAGGGAGTAAGTAAGGAAATAAGGAAGGAAGGGAGGGAGGGAGGGAGGAAGGAAGGAAGGAAGAGAGGGAGGGAGAAAGGGAGGGAGGGAGGGAGGGAGGAAGGAAATAAGGAAGGAAGGGAGGGAGTAAGGAAGGAAGGAGGAAGGGAGGAAGGGAAGAAGGAAAGAAGGGAGGAAGAAAGGAATAAAGGGAGGAAAAAAGGAAGGGAGGGAGGGAGGCAGGAAGGAAGGAAAGAAGGGAGGAAGAAAGACGTAAAGAAAGGAGAGAGGGAGGAGAGGAGAAAAGCAGGGAGGAAGGAAGCAAGGTTAGAAGAAGAAAGGAGGGGAGGAAGGAAGGAGAGAGGGAGGGAGGCAAGGGAGGAGAGAAGAAAAGGAGAGTGAAGAGAAGGAAGGAAGGAGGGAAGGAGAAAAGGAGGAAGGAAGCAAGAATGGAAGAAGAAAGGAGGGAGGAAGGAGAGGGAGGGAGGAGAGAAGAAAAGAAGGAAGGAAAAGGGAAGAAATTGAAGAAAGCAGAAAGGAAGGAGGGAAGGTGGGAAGAAAAAGAAACAAGAAAGGAAAGAAAGAAAATAGAGGAGGGAGGAAGGAAATAGAGAAGGAACAAAGGAAGGGAGGCAAGGGAGGAGGGAGAGAGGAGGGAAGGGAGGGAGGAAAGAAGGAGAAAAGGAGGGAGGAAAGAAGTAAGGTTAGAAGAAGGAAGAAGGGGAGAAAGGAAGGAAGAAGGAAAGAAGAGAAAAATGAAGCAGGAAGGATGGAATGACTTCCAGTAGCCTCCCTGATCTAGGCCATGCACACCTCTGGCTGTCTGATGCAGCGTTTGGTGTCACTCGCCTCCTCGGTGATCCCATGAAAGGCTCTGTCATGTCCCGGGTGTCTGGTTGGAACTCGGCTCGTCACTTTGAAGAGAGTCTGTTTAATTATTCCTAAAGAATAAGTGATGTTTGTTCTTCGCAGTCACAGCACAACAACTTATTTTTAGATTTGTTAATTAAAGCATGTGACAGGGAAGATCAGCACCGGAGACCCTCTGATGGTTTATTCTGAGTCACTGGGAGCCCCCCCCCCCTCCGCTGTGCATCCTGGCAAGACACATTCCTGGTATACATGGGATACTTATATCTTCTCACTGTCTGGGCTCACCCCTCCGGGATCGGGATCTGGGATGGAGGGTAATGATTGCTCTGTGTATGGGGCACTAGACCAGCCATCACTGAGGCCTATCCTTCCATGCTGGGATAGTGAGACCGCTACTACTAAAGTTACCATACCGCATCATTTACAACCAATATAGACCCCAAAAATGGGATAATCACATCAGAAGCACCAGGAGGAGAATACTGATCCCCGTCAGGTGGTCAGATCTGTAGCTCCTCACTCATTGTTGGAGCATTTACTGCAACCTGCCGATGTACATCACAGCACTATAGTACGATGAATAATAAAGGAGCACAAAGGACTCCGGCTTCCTATATACACATATATACAGGACACAGACATATACTGAGCAAGAAACACTCAAGGTATTCCAACATTCCAATATGACAAATCCCTGTGTCCCGCCTTTACATATAAAAACAGCAAAATCCCAAATTCAGTAAAATGGTCAGCGGACAGACATGTGAAGGAACACATAGTGGGAGAACACGGAGATCAGCGGAGAACATGCAACATACACATATCAAAGGAAAGCCAAAAGCAATACACAAAGGATTTGTTTCTTAGTTTTTTTTATCAGATTTAGTAAATACGTGATTTTTCTCCTTCACTGATGTGCGCTAATGAGGAGGCACTGGTAGGTGGCACTGATGGGCTTTGACAGGCATCACTGATGGGCACTGAAAGGCAGCACTGATATATGGCACTGATAGGCGGTAGTGATAGGTGTTACTATATCCGCTCTCCCCGGACCCCACATTCACTATATCGGCTTTCCCCGGACCCTTCATTCACTATATCCGCTCTTCCCGGACCCCGCATTCACTATATCCGGTCTCCCCGGACCCTGCATTCACTATATCCGGTCTCCCCGAACCCTTCATTCACTATATCCGCTCTCCCCGGACCCTTCATTCACTATATCTGCTCTCCCCGGACCCTGCATTCACTATATCTGCTCTCCCCGGACCCTGCATTCACTATATCTGCTCTCCCCGGACCCTGCATTCACTATATCTGGTCTCCCCAGACTCTGCATTCACTATATCCGGTCTCCCCGGACCCTGCATTCACTATATCCGGTCTCCCCGGACCCTGCATTCACTATATCTGCTCTCCCTGGACCTTGCATTCACTATATCTGGTCTCCCCAGACTCTGCATTCACTATATCCGGTCTCCCCGGACCCTGCATTCACTATATCCGCTCTCCCCTGGACCCTGCATTCACTATATCCGCTCTCCCCGGACCCTGCATTCACTATATCCGCTCTCCCCGGACCCTGCATTCACTGTATATGGTCTCCCCGGACCCTGCATTCACTATATACACTCTCCCCGGACCCTGCATTCACTATATCTGCTCTCCCTGGACCTTGCATTCACTATATCTGGTCTCCCCAGACTCTGCATTCACTATATCCGGTCTCCCCGGACCCTGCATTCACTATATCCGCTCTCCCCCGGACCCTGCATTCACTGTATATGGTCTCCCCAGACCCTGCATTCACTATATCAGCTCTCCTCGGACCCTGCATTCACTATATCCGCTCTCCCTGGACCATGCATTCACTATATCCAGTCTCCCCGGACCCTGCATTCACTATATCCGCTCTCCCCGGACCCTGCATTTACTATATCCACTCTCCCCGGACCCTGCATTCACTATATCCGCTCTCCCCGGACCCCGCATTCACTATATCCGGTCTCCCCGGACCCTGCATTCACTATATCTGGTCTTCCTGGACCCTGCATTCACTATATCCGCTCTCCCCTGACCCCGCATTCACTATATCCGCTTTCCCCAGACCCTGCATTCACTATATCCGCTCTCCCCGGACCCTGCATTCACTATATCCGCTCTCCCCGGACCCTGCATTCACTATATACGCTCTCCCCGGACCCCGCATTCACTATATCTGGTCTTCCTGGACCCTGCATTCACTATATCCGCTCTCTCCTGACCCCGCATTCACTATATCCGCTCTCCCCAGACCCTGCATTCACTATATACGCTCTCCCCGGACCCCGCATTCACTATATCTGGTCTTCCACAGAACACAGAACATGGAAATGCAATTATTTTATTAAATATAAACTGATAAATCCCTTTTCCCATCAGCAGTGTATAGCAGTCTTGTGACTTCTATCAGCAGAGCACTGGCTAAAGTTTGCAGGAGGAGTTTTCATTCTCCCCTGACTGTCCTATGAGGCTGCATGACCCCTGACCCTCTGTCTGGGCAGTGCTGCTTGGCCCTGTGCTGATCACATGCACCCTCCCAAAGAAAAAAAGAACCTCTCTAGTAATGCACACCAAAATGAGCATGTGCAGAGTGACTCTAAACCTGTGTTCTATCAGGGGATGTTTAGGGGACACTGGAAGAAGGGGAGGATCAGAGAAGACAGGATCAAACAGCCTTTTTACACAATGCAGTGGATTAACCCCTTAGGTTCCACAGTGAGTATAACAAGCATGCTTTCCTGCATCTACAGACTGATTGTACTGTTGGGGGTTTGGTAACACTTTAAATATTCGGGTTTGAGGTTTATTAACATCTCGGATTCACCGACAGCACTGGAGTTGTTCAATAATGAAATGAATCCTCAATAATATAAGTTGCCTCTTACTTGCGCACACAGCGTACATTCACATTGCTCCTGATCTCCATCCACATAGATCAGCGCTTCATTCCATAAGTTACTCAAAGTTCCATATCCCAGAGATTCCATCAATAGTTATAACCAGTCAAAGATTGATTCTGATTGGCTTACAGCACACTGCCTTGTTGCCCCTCAATAGCAGCACGTTACCCCTCAATATCAGCATGTCACCCCTCAATATCAGCACATTACCCCTCAATAGCAGCACGTTGCCCCTCAATATCAGCACATTACCCCTCAATAACAGCACGTTACCCCTCAATATCAGCACATTACCCCTCAATATCAGCACGTTGCCCCTCAATATCAGCACGTTACCCCTCAATAACAGCACGTTACCCCTCAATATCAGCACGTTACCCCTCAATAACAGCACGTTACCCCTCAATATCAGCATGTCACCCCTCAATATCAGCACATTACCCCTCAATAGCAGCACGTTGCCCCTCAATATCAGCACGTTACCCCTCAATAACAGCACGTTACCCCTCAATATCAGCACGTTATCCCTCAATATCAGCATGTTACCCCTCAATATCAGCATGTTACCCCTCAATATCAGCACGTTACCCTCAATATCATCATGTTACCCTCAAATAACAGCAAGTTATCCCTCAATATCAGCACGTTACCCCTCAATATCAGCATGTTACCCTCAAATAACAGCACGTTACCCCTCAATATCAGCACGTTACCCCTCAATATCATCATGTTACCCCTCAATATCATCATGTTACCCCTCAATATCAGCATGTTACCCCTCAATAGCAGCACATTACCCCTCAATATCAGCATGTTGCCCCTCAATAGCAGCACGTTACACCTCAATATCAGCATGTTACCCTCAATATCAGCACGTTACCCCTCAATAGCAGCACGTTACCCTCAAATAACAGCAAGTTATCCCTCAATATCAGCACGTTACCCCTCAATATCAGCACGTTACCCCTCAATATCATCATGTTACCCTCAAATAACAGCAAGTTATCCCTCAATATCAGCACGTTACCCCTCAATATCATCATGTTACCCTCAAATAACAGCAAGTTATCCCTCAATATCAGCACGTTACCCCTCAATAGCAGCACATTACCCCTCAATATCATCATGTTACCCTCAATATCAGCACGTTACCCCTCAATATCAGCACGTTACCCCTCAATAGCAGCACATTACCCCTCAATATCAGCACGTTACCCCTCAATATCAGCACGTTACCCCTTAATAGTAGCACGTTACCCCTCAATATCAGCACGTTACCCCTCAATAGCAGCACGTTACCCCTCAATATCAGCACGTTACCCCTCAATAACAGCACGTTACCCCTCAATATCAGCACATTACCCCTCAATATCAGCACGTTACCCCTCAATATCAGCACGTTACCCTCAAAAACAGCACGTTACCCCTCAATAGCAGCACGTTACCCCTCAATATCAGCATGTTATCCCTCAATAGCAGCACGTTACCCCTCAATATCAGCACGTTACCCCTCAATATCATCATGTTACCCTCAATAACAGCACGTTACCCCTCAATATCATCATGTTATCCCTCAATAGCAGCACGTTACCCCTCAATAGCAGTACGTTACCCCTCAATATCAGCATGTTACCCCTCAATAGCAGCACGTTACCCCTCAATATCAGCACGTTACCCCTCAATATCAGCATGTTACCCCTCAATAGCAGCACATTACCCCTCAATATCAGCATGTTGCCCCTCAATAGCAGCACGTTACCCCTCAATATCAGCATGTTACCCTCAATATCAGCACGTTACCCCTCAATATCAGCACGTTACCCCTCAATATCAACACGTTACCCCTCAATATCATCATGTTACCCTCAAATAACAGCAAGTTATCCCTCAATATCAGCACGTTACCCCTCAATATCAGCATGTTGCCCCTCAATAGCAGCACGTTACCCCTCAATATCAGCATGTTACCCTCAATATCAGCACGTTACCCCTCAATATCAGCACGTTACCCCTCAATATCAACACGTTACCCCTCAATATCATCATGTTACCCTCAAATAACAGCACGTTACCCCTCAATATCAGCAAGTTACCCCTCAATAACAGCACGTTACCCATCAATATCAGCACGTTACCCCTCAATAACAGCACGTTACCCCTCAATAGCAGCACGTTACCCCTCAATATCAGCACGTTACCCCTCAATATCAGCACGTTACCCCTCAATAGCAGCACATTACCCCTCAATATCAGCACGTTACCCCTCAATAACAGCACGTTACCCCTTAATAGTAGCACGTTACCCCTCAATATCAGCACGTTACCCCTCAATAGCAGCACGTTACCCCTCAATATCAGCACGTTACCCCTCAATAACAGCACGTTACCCCTCAATATCAGCACATTACCCCTCAATATCAGCACGTTACCCCTCAATATCAGCACGTTACCCTCAAAAACAGCACGTTACCCCTCAATAGCAGCACGTTACCCCTCAATATCAGCATGTTATCCCTCAATATCAGCACGTTACCCTCAAAAACAGCACGTTACCCCTCAATAGCAGCACGTTACCCCTCAATATCAGCATGTTATCCCTCAATAGCAGCACGTTACCCCTCAATATCAGCACGTTACCCCTCAATATCATCATGTTACCCTCAATAACAGCACGTTACCCCTCAATATCATCATGTTATCCCTCAATAGCAGCACGTTACCCCTCAATAGCAGTACGTTACCCCTCAATATCAGCATGTTACCCCTCAATAGCAGCACGTTACCCCTCAATATCAGCACGTTACCCCTCAATATCAGCATGTTACCCCTCAATAGCAGCACATTACCCCTCAATATCAGCATGTTGCCCCTCAATAGCAGCACGTTACCCCTCAATATCAGCATGTTACCCTCAATATCAGCACGTTACCCCTCAATATCAGCACGTTACCCCTCAATATCAACACGTTACCCCTCAATATCATCATGTTACCCTCAAATAACAGCACGTTACCCCTCAATATCAGCAAGTTACCCCTCAATAACAGCACGTTACCCATCAATATCAGCACGTTACCCCTCAATAACAGCACGTTACCCCTCAATAGCAGCACGTTACCCCTCAATATCAGCACGTTACCCCTCAATATCAGCACGTTACCCCTCAATAGCAGCACATTACCCCTCAATATCAGCACGTTACCCCTCAATAACAGCACGTTACCCCTTAATAGTAGCACGTTACCCCTCAATATCAGCACGTTACCCCTCAATAGCAGCACGTTACCCCTCAATATCAGCACGTTACCCCTCAATAACAGCACGTTACCCCTCAATATCAGCACGTTACCCCTCAATATCAGCACGTTACCCTCAAAAACAGCACGTTACCCCTCAATAGCAGCACGTTACCCCTCAATATCAGCATGTTATCCCTCAATAGCAGCACATTGCCCCTCAATATCAGCACGTTACCCCTCAATATGAGCACGTTACCCCTCAATATCATCATGTTACCCTCAATAACAGCAAGTTATCCCTCAATATCAGCAAGTTACCCCTCAATAGCAGCATGTTACCCCTCAATAGCAGCACGTTACCCCTAAATAGCAGCACGTTGCCCCTCAATAGCAGCACGTTACTCCTCAATATCAGCAGGTTACCCCTCAATAGCAGCACGTTACCCCTCAATGTCAGCAGGTTACCTCTCAATATCAGCACGTTACCCCTCAATGTCAGCACGTTACCCCTCAATAGCAGCACGTTACCCCTCAATATCAGCATGTTACCCCCAATATCAGCACATTACCCCTCAATATCAGCACGTTACCCCTCAATATCAGCATGTTACCCCTCAATATCAGCACATTACCCCTCAATATCAGCATCTTACCCCTCAATAGCAGCATGTTACCCCTCAATGTCAGCAGGTTACCTCTCAATATCAGCACGTTACCCCTCAATAGCAGCACGTTACCCCTCAATATCAGCACGTTACCCCTCAATAGCAGCACGTTACCCCTCAATATCAGCACATTACCCCTCAATAACAGCACGTTACCCCTCAATAGCAGCACGTTACCCCTCAATATCAGCACGTTACTCCTCAATATCAGCATCTTACCCCTCAATAGCAGCATGTTACCCCTCAATATCAGCACGTTATCCCTCAATAGCAGCACATTACCCCTCAATATCAGCACATTACCCCTCAATATCAGCACATTACCCCTCAATAGCAGCACATTACCCCTCAATATCAGCACGTTACCCCTCAATATCAGCACGTTACCCCTCAATAGCAGCACGTTACCCCTCAATAGCAGCACGTTACCCCTCAAAAGCAGCATGTTACCCCTCAATATCAGCACGTTACCCCTCAATATCAGCACGTTACCCCTCTACTATCCAGACTTTATTTCAGTTTTCAATGATGTGATAGTTTGACTGCCAATTACTCTGCCATGCTACACCGCGCCCAAATTCATTTTATACCATCATTTTGAAACAGATAAAGCTCCGTCGTGGTGGTATTTGCCAAGCGATGTTTTCACATTTGAGTTCTCACGCACACGGGACGTTTTGATAATGATGGTAATGTTAGCTGTGTAAAGTCACGTTAAAAACCGAAGTTTTTCAGCTTTTTTTTAGCGTTTTTGCATTCGCGTCTAGCTGTTTTGCCACGTTTAGCGGCGTTTTCCCACATTTTTCTGCGTTTGCTAGCGTTTTTTTTACCAAAAAAAGTCCAAACACACCGGTTTGCAGCGTATTAACCACATTATACCGCATTTTGTTGTGTTTTTCAGCATTAGAGCACCCAACGATCACCGAGTATCACTGACAGGGGAGAGGTCTGTATGCAAACAACACAGGTCTCTCCCCTGTCAGCACTAGCATGCTACTTTGTATGGCTCTGCACAGCCGAGCCATACAAAGCAGCGTGCTTACACAGTAAAGCAGCACACGGTCAACCCTTTGATTGCCCCACATGTTACCTCTTCCTACCCAATGCCATTAGTACAGTGTCAGTGCTTTTTATTAGCACTGATCACTGTATTGGTGTCACTGGGGATGTCTGTGGCCGTTAGTCCCCCCCCCAGTGTCAGAATGTTCGCTGCAGTCCCACAATAAATCACTGATCACCGCCATTACTAGTATAAAAAAATCCCAGTATATATACCGCCATTTGTAGATGCTATAACTTTCATGTAAACAAATTAATTTACACTTATTGGGATTTTTTTTTTTTTAGCAAAGACACGGAGCAGAATATATTTTGGCCAAACTTTATAAAGAAATTAGATTTTTTTACATTTTTTTACTGGACGGGTTTAATAGCAAAAAGTAAAAAATATTGTTTTTTTTTCTAAATTTTTGCTCTTTTTTTTGTTCATAGCTCAAAAAATAAAACATCCAGCAGCGATTAAATACTACCAAAAGAAAGCTCTATTTATGTGAAAAAAATGATAAAAAATTCATATGGGTACAGAGTTGCATGACCGAGCAATTGTCAAAATTGGCCTGGACAGGAAGGGGGTATAAGTGCCCGGTAGGCATGGGGTTTAATAGCAAAAAGTCAAAAATATTGTTTTTTTTCTCAGAATTGTCGGTCTTTTTTTTGTTTATAGCTCAAAAAATAAAAAACGCACAGACGATCAAATACCACCAAAAGAAAATGCTATTTTTGGGAAAACAATGACGTAAATTTTATTTGGGTGCAGTGTTGCATGACCGCGCAGTTGTCAGTTAAATTAACGTAGCGCTGTATCGCAAAAAATGTCCTGGTCAGGAAGGGGGGGAAATCCTCTGGAGGGCGACGGGTTAATGTGACTTGAGTCCCATAGACTCCCAAGTCGCATGATAGTCACAAGCAAGTCGCACTGGAAATTGCACAGCAATGGGGTTGCAGCAGTGTGAATCGAGGCTTAGCTGCCAACAGAAGCCAAGTGCAAATCTTCCATTAGGAAGGGAGTTCCCTGGAGGATGAAGTCGCATTGTACTTACATCGCATTGTGTGCAATGGCTAGATGTCATGGACATCGATATGTGCAGTTCACACAATGGCGTTTTAAAGCAACCATTCAGAAGAACAACTCTCCCGATTGGCTGTTTATCTACATTGGCAGGATGCTCATTTGGTTACTTAGGCAAAATATGCTCGAAAAAATGGCAACTCTTTTTTTTTCTTTATTTAGATTTGGTGCGTGTTTTCTTTTTTTGGGTGACGGATGTATTTAGGGTATTATTTCTTTGTATTTATTTCCTTTTTATTTTGAATTTATTTGTTATTTTTGTACTGCCACGTTATATTTTTTATTTATACTATTTTATTTGCTGTTTTTTTAATTATGTATTTTTATTTATATTATATTTGGGGAAAAGGGGGGAGGGATTGATTTTTGGCATAAATCCATGAAAATTAAAAACAGGTTCTAAAGCCCTCAGGTGCAATTTAAAGCCATTGTACCCTTAAAATCCATCAAAAACCACATTAATTTCACCTCCCCTATCAATGTGTTTTTGCTAAAATGGAGACATTTCACCAAAATATACCAGTTGGTGCCAAAATCTCAGCAAAATGATAACATTCAGTTTCTTCTCATCCTCAGCCATGAGCCACAGTTAGCAATTACAAAGAAAGGGGTTAGCTCAGCAGTTATAGAAGACCGTCGCTCTGAGTTATCCTTTGGCTTCTTATCCCTCATCTCCCATACATAAGCTTTTATGTATCTGCCAGGGGAAGATGGAAGGGGATTACTACAGAGAAACCTTTCTCAACCCTTTATCCCAGAGGAACACTCAAAATAGTTTTGAGGTCTTGGGGAACCCCTGCTAAAACCAATTCATTGGTGATCAGTAGGAAAAATGCCGCTTACATTGGTGGTCAATGGAAAAAAAGCAATGTTTCTTATATTGGTGGTCAATGGGAAGAATGTTTTTCTTAACTTTGTGGTAAGTGGGAGGAAGTATGCCCCTTACATTGGTGGTCATTGAGATGAAGAATGTCCCTTAAATTGGTGGTCATTGGGATGAAGAATATCCCTTACATTGGTGGTCATTAGGATGAAGAATGTCCCTTACATTGGTGGTCATTGGGATGAGGAATGTCCCTTACATTGGTGGTCATTGGGATGAAGAATGTCCCTTACATTGGTGGTCATTGGGATGAAGAATGTCCCTTACATTGGTGGTCATTGGGATGAAGAATGCCCCTTACATTGGTGGACATTGGGATGAAGAATGTCCCTTACATTGGTGGTCATTGGGATGAAGAATATCCCTTACATTGGTGGTCATTGGGATGAAGAATGTCCCTTACATTGGTGGTCATTGGGATGAAGAATGTCCCTTACATTGGTGGTCATTGGGATGAAGAATGTCCCTTACATTGGTGGTCATTGGGATGAAGAATGCCCCTTACATTGATGGTCTGTGGGATGAATGTTTTCTTTAGATTGGTGGTTAAGGGGATGAATAATGCTCCTTACGTTGGTGATCTGAGGATTGAAGAATGCCCCTTATATTGGTGGTCAGTGGGATGAAGAATGCCCCTTATATTGGTGGTCAGTGGGATGAAGAATGCCCCTTATATTGGTGGTCAGTGGGATGAAGACTGCCCCTTATATTGGTGGTCAGTGGGATGAAGAATGCTCCTTACGCTGGTTGCTGCTGGGATGAAGAATGCCCCTTACATTGGGATCAGCATGAGGAAGAATGCCCCTTAAATTGTTGATCAATGGGATGAAGAATGCTATTTACACTGGTTGCTAGTGGAATTAAGAATGCACCTTATGCTGGTTGCTATTTGAATGAAGAATGCATTTTACGCTGGTTGCTAGTGGAATGAAGAATGCCCCTTACACTGATTGTTGGTGGGATGAAGAATGCCCCTTACTTTGGTGGTCAATGAGTTGAAAAATGCCCCCTACTTTGGTGGACAGTGGGATGAAGAATGCGCCTTACATTGGTGGTCAGTTGGATGAAGAGCAACCTTTACTTTGGAGGTCAATGGGTTGAAAAATGCCCCCTACTTTGGTGGTCAGTGGGATGAAGACTGCTCCTTACATTGGTGATCAGTGGGATGAAGAATGCCCCCTACATTGATGGTCAGTGGGATGAAGAATGCCCCTTATGCTGGTTGTTGGTGGGATGAAGTGTGCCCATTATGTTTGTAGTCAGTGGGTTGAAGAATGCCCCTTACTTTGGTGATCAATGGGGTGGAGAATGCCCCTTAAATTGTTTGCTGGTGGGATGAAGAATGCCCCTTACTCTGGTTGCTGGTGTGATGGAGAGTGAACTTTACATTGGTGATCAGTGGGTTGAAGAATGCTCCTTACATTGGTGGTGAGAGTATAAAATGATAGTGCATGGAAAATTTTGGGCATATTTCCATGGCCAGGGAGTAGCAGGTGCCATGTACAGCCTGCCATACAACTCTTGTTAGCTTTGATGCTTTATTACATCTGTGTGTACTCTTGCATGCTTCTATGATGTATTTCTAGAATGCAGAGGTTTTGCATTTGAACAATACACTGTACACTGTACACTGTACACACATTTGTGGGTAAAAGCCGGTTCAGAGAAGCATAGGGGTTTACAAGAGTCATTCACTTGTATGACAGACTGTATGCGGCACCTGTGGCTCCCAAGGTGTGGAAAAAAGCCTGGAATTTTACAACCAGCATATTTTCAGCCCCTCACTCAGTGTGCAGGAGGCCTTACATTGGTGGTCAGTGGGAACAAGAATTCTCCTTACATTGGTGGTCAGTGGGATAAAGAATGCTCCTCACATTGTGGGTCAGTGGGATGAAGAATGCTCCTCACATTGGGGGTCAGTGGGATGAAGAATGCTCCTCACATTGGGGGTCAGTGGGATGAAGAATGTTCCTCACATTGGGGGTCAGTGGGAAGAATGCTCCTCACATTGGGGGTCAGTGCAATGAAGAATGCTCCTCACATTGGAGGTCCATGGGCAGAATGCTCCTCACATTGGGGGTCAATGGGAAGAATGCTCCTCACATTGGGGGTCAGTGGGATGAAGAATGCTCCTCAAATTGGGCATCAGTGGGATGAAGAATGCTCCTCACATTGGGGGTCAGTGGGCATAATGCTCCTCACATTGGGGGTCAGTGGGCATAATGCTCCTCACACTGGGGTCAGTGGGCAGAATGCTCCTCACATTGGGGGTCAGTGAGATGAAGAATGCTCCTCACATTGGGGTCAGTGGGCAGAATTCTCCTCACACTGGGGGTCAGTGGGCAGAATGCTCCTCACATTGGGGTTCAGTGAGATGAAGAATGCTCCTCACATTGGGGATCAGTGGGATGAAGAATGCTCCTCACATTGGGGGTCAGTGGGATGAAGAATGCTCCTCACATTGGGGGTCAGTGGGATGAAGAATGCTCCTCCCATTGGGGGTCAGAGGGATGAAGAATGCTCCTCACATTGGGGGTCAGTGAGATGAAGAATGCTCCTCACATTGGTGGTCAGTAGGAAGAATGCTCCTCACATTGGGGGTCAGTGGGCAGAATGCTCCTCACATTAGGGGTCAGTGGGCAGAATGCTCCTCACATTGGGGGTCAGTGGGAAGAATGCTCCTCATATTGGGGGTCAGTGGGAAGAATGCTCCTCACATTGGGCGCCAGTGGGATGAAGAATGCTCCTCACATTGGGCATCAGTGGGATGAAGAATGCTCCTCACATTGGGGGTCAGTGGGCATAATGCTCCTCACACTGGGGGTCAGTGGGCAGAATGCTCCTCACACTGGGGGTCAGTGAGATGAAGAATGCTCCTCACATTGGGGTCAGTGGGCAGAATGCTCCTCACATTGGGGGTCAGTGGGAATAATGCTCCTCACATTGGGGTTCAGTGGGATGAAGAATGCTCCTCACATTGGGGGTCAGTGGGCAGAATGCTCCTCACATTAGGGGTCAGTGGGAAGAATGCTCCTTCCATTGGCCATCAATGGGAAGAACATCCCTTACATTTGTGGTCAGTGGGAAGAATTACTTTCTTACAGACAAATAAAAAGGTCATTGCGTTCATGCAGCTGGCTCTGCTAACTGACATTGACTCGGGAACTATGCGGGCACCACTGGACAGGAGGTCAGTCAACCACAGCTCCAGGAACCTCCAGCAACCTCTGGAGGAACCCTGGTTGAGAATGGTTGCTATAGAGCGTCAATTGAGTTTTGAGTCTGCTGGGGCTGCTGACATCACATCCAAGATGGTGGCAACCAGTGGCAGTCTCAGGACTTTTGGATGTGTACTAAAGAGAGGATTTCCCAGGTAAATAACACACCTAAAATATGTTCAATGCACAAATTACTACTGAAAACCACTCACCCGTCTCTAAAACAAGGGTTGAAGCGAGGAGGAAAAAGAAATGGGACTCTAATTGTGCCACCACAGAGATATCAATCACATATACGAGCAACAAAGTTTTTATTTGAAAAGTTAAAAAGCCAAAGGCACAAACATATTTTGACCATCAACCAATGCAGGCTCAAAATATATTGTAGCAATCCTTATACTATATTGTCATTGTATGGCGTCTCATTGATCAGCGCGTTTCAGAACCGCACCGCTTCCTCAGGATCCATGCCAACGTTTGGATTTTAGTATCATTGATGGTATATTATAGCTAAAATTCATAGGGAGAAAAAAAAAAGAGAGGAACAGAAAAATGGGGTCACCACAACGAAACCACATACTCATGAGCCAGAAAGCAGGGGATAAGGGAAACATCCCCTTGGAGGTTTATTCAAAAAGCGGAGATTATACAGAAGACTTCATTATGAGTTTCCAAGAATATACTATGCATGGATTCCTCGAAAGGGAATATACGGCTACTCAAAGGAGTATCATCCTCCAACAAGTCTTTATCCAAGATGAAAATAGCCTCCCGTGTTATTGTAGGTGACTGCAATGGAGGCTTTTTTCATCTTGGATAAAGACTTGTTGGAGGGTGATACTCCTTTGAGTAGCCGTATATTCCCTTTCGAGGAATCCATGCATAGTATATTCGTGGAAACTCAAAATGGAACAAAGGGAACTTTATCCACAGCACTTAAAAGGTATAAAAATATATACTCCCAAAAGTAATAATTGTAAATAACCCAGGAACCAAAAGATCTGCCAATCGATGGAACTCCTCTGGTTCAAGTGGATGTCATATTACCATCTGATGCGTTTCGGGGGGACATGCCCCCTTCCTCAGAGCAAGAGTTTTGCTCTCAGTCTCCCTGCCATCAGAACACAATAGCATAGCGGGGCTGACTCCCCCATCCACCCTGAATTTGTGGGTGGGGGAACTGGATTTTGTTTTTTTTTTTAATGTGCTGTTTGAACAAAAAAAAAATATTAGTGCATTTGGGATGTTTCCTTTATTCCCCGCTTCCATTTTTTTTTTGCCCTATGAATTTTAGATAGAATGTACCATCCATGATGCATGATCCAGATGTTGGCATGGATCCCAAGGAAACAACGTGATAACGAAACGCGTCAATTATTGAGACACACTACACTGACAATGTAGTATATGGTATATGGATTACTATATGGATTACTATATTTTGATGACTATAGCGACTGATGGTCAAAACATGTTTATGCCTTTGGCTTTTTAGCCAAAGGCATAAACATGTTCAACCAGCTTGTTGAACGAAAAAAAAAATAATTAATGCATGGGCTGCCTCAGGGGATGTTTCCCTTATCACCTGCTTTCTGGCTTATGAGTATGTGGTTTCCTTGTGGTGACCCCATTTTTCTGCTCCTTTCTTTTTTTGCTCTATGAATGTTAGCTAGACTGTATCATCCAGGATACCGAATCCAAATGTCCTGAGGAAGCGACGTGATCACGAAACCTGTCGCTCACTGAGAAACCATAGTTTCCATGAATATACTATGCATGGCTACCTCAGAAAGGAACAGTCAGCCACTCAAAGGTGTATCATCGTCCAAAAAAGCTTTATCCAAGATGAAAATAGATCCCCATCCTGTCACCTGCAAAAATGCTGTGGCGCCATTTTGTTGTAGGTGACTGGACCGTAGGCTATGTTCACCTTGGTTGAAGCTTTTTTAGAGGAGGATACTCGTTTAAGTAGCCGAATATTCCTTTCCAAGGTAGCCATGTAGAGGATAGTAATGGAAACTCATAGTGAAGTGTTCTATATAATCTCCGCTTTTTGAATAAACCTCTTAGAGGATGTTTCCCTTATCCCCTGCTTCATGGCTCATGAGTATGTGGTTTCGCGGTGATTACCCCATTTTTCTGCTCCTTTCTTTTTTTTGCCCTATGAAGGTTAGCTACACTGTATCATCCATGATACTTAATCCAGATGTTGGTACTGTTCCTGAGGAAGTGACGTAATGAATCCAAATGTCCTGAGGAAGCGATGTGATCACAAAACCTGTCGCTCACTGAGAAACCATAGTTTCCATGAATATACTATGCATGGCTACCTCAGAAAGGAACATTCAGCCACTCAAATGTGTATCATCGTCCAACAAAGCTTTATCCAAGATGAAAATAGATCCCCATCCTGTCACCTGCAAAAATGCTGTGGCGCCATTCTGTTGTAGGTGACTGGACCGTAGGCTATGTTCACCTTGGTTGAAGCTTTTTTAGAGGATGATACTCCTCTAAGTAGCCGAATATTCCTTTCCAAGGTAGCCATGTAGAGGATAGTAATGGAAACTCATAGTGAAGTGTTCTATATAATCTACGCTTTTTGAATAAACCTCTTAGAGGATGTTTCCTTTATCCCCTGCTTCTTGGCTCATGAGTATGTGGTTTCGTGGTGATTACCCCATTTTTCTTCCTTTTTTTTGCCCTATGAAGGTTAGCTAGAATGTATCATCCATGATACTTAATCCAGATGTTGGTGCTGTTCCTGAGGAAGCGACGTAATCATGAAACGCGTTGCTCACGGAGATTCCCTTATCCCCTGCTTCTTGGCTCATGAGTATGTGGTTTTGTTGTGACTACCCCATTTTTCTGTTCCTTTCTTTTTTTTTGCCCTATGAAGGTTAGCTACTCTGTATCATCCATGATACTTAATCCAGATGTTGAAACTGTTCCTGAGGAAGTGACGTAATCATAAGACGCGCCGCTCACAGAGATTCCCTTATCCCCTGCTTCCTGGCTCATGAGTTTTTGGTTTCGTTGTGACTACCCCATTTTTCTGTTCCTTTCTTTTTTTTGCCCTATGAAGGTTAGTTACACTGTATCATCCATAATACTTAATCCAGATGTTGGTGCTGTTCCTGAGGAAGCGAGGTAATCATGAAACGCGTCGCTCACTGAGATTCCCTTATCCCCTGCTTCTTGGCTTATGAGTATGTGGTTTCGTGGTGACTACCCCATTTTTCTGTTCCTTTCTTTTTTTTGCCCTATGAAGGTTAGCTACTCTGTATCATCCATGATACTTAGTCCAGATGTTGGTGCTGTTCCTTAGGAAGCGATGTAATCATGAAACGCGTCGCTCACGGAGATGCCATAGGTTGCCAATATAGTTTCCATGAATATACTATGCATGGCTACCTCTGAAATTAATATTCAGCCACTCAAAGGTGTATCATCCTCCAACAAAGCTTTAACCCAGATGAAAATAGACCCCCATCCTGTCACCTGCAAAAATGCTGTGGCGCCATTTTGTTGCAAGTGACTGGACGGGAGGCTATTCTCATCTTGGTTGAAGCTTTTGGAGGATGATACCCCTTTGAGTAGCCGTATATGTCTTTCTGAGGTAGCCATGTACAGTATGGGTAGCACATTGACTAAATGGTTAGCACTTCCGCCTGGCAGTACTAAAGTCATTGGTTCGAATCCCAACTACGGCACCACCTGCCTGGAGTTTGCATGTTCTCCCTGTGCCTGTGTGGGTTTCCTCCAGGTACCATGAGTTTCCTCCCACACTCCAAAGACATGCTGGTAGGTTAATTGGCTCCTGTCTAAATTGTCTCTAGTATGTGTATGTATGAATGTGAGCAGGGGCGGACTGACAACTCATGGGGCCCCCGGGCAGTAGGGGATCATGGGGCCCCTGTGTCCTTGCCCAAACTCAAAAAAGCCTATGAAAAAGGTACCAGGGGCATCTCATGGGGCCCCCTACTGACCCCGGGCCCTCGGGCAGTGCCCAAGTTTCCAAATGGTCAGTCTGCCCCTGAATGTGAGTTAGGGACCTTAGATTGTACGCTCCTCGGGGGCGGGGACTGATGTGAATGTACAATATATATGTAAAGTGCTAAATTGACCGCGCTGTGTAAGTACCTGAAATAAATAAATAGTAATGGAAACTCATAATGAAGTGTTCTATATAATCTCTGCTTTTTGAATAAACCCCTTATGGCAGTGGTTCTCAACCTGTGGGTCGCAACCCCTTTCTGATTTGTAAAGAGCAGATACTGTGTAGAAAGCAGCTACTGTGCTGAAAGCAGCTACTGTGTTGAAAGCAGCTACTGTGCTGAAAGCAGCAGTATTGAAGGTAAAATGACACTCATGAATTATAATTGCTGGGTAAATAATTTTATGGTTGGGGGTCCCCACAACATGAGGGACTGTATTAAAGGGTCACGGCATTAGGAAGCTTGAGAACCACTGCCTTAGGGGGATGTTTCCCTTATCTATTTCAGGTACTTATATAGTTCTGTCAATTTACGCAGCACTTTACACATATATTGTACATTCACATCAGTCCCTAACCCTCAAGGGGTGTACAATCTAAGGTCCCTAACCCTCAAGGGGTGTACAATCTAAGGTCCCTAACCCTCAAGGGGCGTACAATCTAAGGTCCCTAACCCTCAAGGGGCGTACAATCTAAGGTCCCTAACCCTCAAGGGGTGTACAATCTAAGGTCCCTAACCCTCAAGGGGTGTACAATCTAAGGTCCCTAACCCTCAAGGGGTGTACAATCTAAGGTCCCTAACCCTCAAGGGGTGTACAATCTAGGGTCCCTAACCCTCAAGGGGTGTACAATCTAAGGTCCCTAACCCTCAAGGGGTGTACAATCTAAGGTCCCTAACCCTCAAGGGGGTACAATCTAAGGTCCCTAACTCACATTCATACATACACTTACTAGGGACAATTTAGACAGGAGCCAATTAACCTACCAGCGTGTCTTTGGAGTGTGGGAGGGAACCGGAGTACCCAGGGGAAACCCACGCAGGCATAGGGAGAACATGCAAACTCCAGGCAGGTGGTGGGATTTGAACCAACGACCCTAGTACTGCCAGGCGGAAGTGCTAACCACTTGGCCACTGTGCTGCCCACCCTTACCCCCTGCTTCTTGAGTATGGGGTTCTGGCTCATGTGTGTGTGCTTTCATTGTGGTGACCCTATTTTTCAATCCCTTTCTTTTTTTTTGCCCCATGAATCTCAGCTAAAATGTTCCATCGATGATACTAAATCTGCATGTTGGCGTGAGGAAGCGACGTGATGGTGAAACGCGTCGATCATTGAGACACTATAGTATACGGATTGCTACACTATATTTTGATGTCTATAGTAGTTGATGGTCAAAACTTTGGCTTTTTAACGTTCATAACAAAAACATTGTTGCTTTTCTATGTGATTGATATCTCTGTGTTGGTACAATTAGAGTCCCATTTCTTTTTTTTTCCTCCCTCCCCTTTTGGTTTTCAGTAGATATTTGAGCAGGGATGGTACAAACAAAGAATCGGTTAAACATGTAATGAACCCGCCATCTACAATTTTTACAAATGCACAATTTTTACAAACTTTGAAATTTTGTAATGGTGGTCAGGTGACGTGGCCTCTATCCCAGGCTTTGAATGATCCTTTAATAGGCGATCTGCCATCAGCTGACTGACACCGAACTGGTTCTAAGCATTGGCCAGCTGGCTTCTTAAGTGGCTTGCTGCCATTCAGATCCTCAGGCTTCAATAATTGCCAACAGATGCAGATCCTAACGTCACTCAAATCATTTTGCTGCAGGCCAGGGATTTAGAGAATGTGGCAGCCAGGAAACTGGCATTGCCAGAAGGTTAACAAAGGCAGCTCAAGAGTTTCTTTAAATGTTAGCAGAGCTCCAGGCAAGCAAAAATACACCATGTGAATACATGTATAGGAGATGTAGATTTGTCCAGCCGTTCCTGAGATTTATACAGCTCCGCCACACAGTCAGCCTGCTGACCTGACTTTTCTTTACTGTAGTTACAGCAATACAGTCTGGTCACCTCCCCATCCCCCAGCCTCGGATTAGACAGTGAAGGAATAGCAGACAACTGATGAACTCATCCCTCTGTTCACTCCGCTCTCTCCTCCAATCAGCATGCCTCATGTTCAGCCAGTTCTGAGATTTATACAGCTCCGCCGCACAGTCAGCCTGCTGACCTGACTTTTCTTTACTGTAGTTACAGCAATACAGTCTGGTCACCTCCCCATCCCCCAGCCACTGATTAGACAGTGAAGGAATTGTAGAAAACTGATGAGCTCATCCCTCTGTTCACTCTGCTCTCTCCTCCAATCAACATGCCTCATGTTCAGCCAGTCCTGAGATTTATACAGCTCCGCCACACAGTCAGCCTGCTGACCTGACTTTTCTTTACTGTAGTTACAGCAATACAGTCTTGTAACCTCCTCATCCCCCAGCCTCTGATTCAGGGGCGGACTGACAACTCATGGGGCCTCTGGGCAATAGGGGATCATAGGGCCCCTGTGTCCTCGCCCACACTCAAACCACACCCAAAAAAGCCTATAAAAAGGTACCAGGGGCATTTTATGGGGCCCCCTACTGACCCTGGGCCCTCAGGCAGTGCCTGAGTGTTCAAATGGTCAGTCCACCCCTGCTCTGATTAGACAGTGAAGGAATAGCAGAAAACTGATGAGCTCATCCCTCTGTTCACTCCGCTCTCTCCTCCAATCAGCATGCCTCATGTTCAGCCAGTCCTGAGATTTATACAGCTCTGCCGCACAGTCAGCTTGATGACCTGACTTTTCTTTACTGTAGTTACAGCAATACAGTCTTGTAACCTCCTCATCCCCCAGCCTCTGATTCAGGGGCGGACTGACAACTCATGGGGCTCCTGGGCAATTGGGGATCATGGGGCCCCTGTGTCCTCGCCCACACTCAAACCACACCCAAAAAAGCCTATAAAAAGGTACCAGGGGCATTTTATGGGGCCCCCTACTGACCCTGGGCCCTCAGGCAGTGCCTGAGTGCTCAAATGGTCAGTCCACCCCTGCTGTGATTAGACAGTGAAGGAATAGCAGACAACTGATGAGCTCATCCCTCTGTTCACTCTGTTCTCTCCTCCAATCAGCATGCCTCATGTTCAGACGGTCCTGAGATTTATACAGCTCTGGTGCACAGTTAGCTTGCTGACCTGACTTTTCTTTACTGTAGTTACAGCAATACAGTCTGGTCACCTCCCCATCCCCCAGCCTCTGATTAGACAGTGAAGGAATAGCAGACAACTGATGAGCTCATCCCTCTGTTCATTCCGCTCTCTCCTCCAATCAGCATGACTCATGTTCAACCAGCCCTGAGATTTATACAGCTCTGCCGCACAGTCAGCCTGCTGACCTGACTTTACTGTAGCAACAGCAATACAGTCTGGTCACCTCCCCATCCCCCAGCCTCTGATTAGACAGTGAAGGAATAGCAGACAACTGATGAGCTCATCCCTCTGTTCATTCCGCTCTCTCCTCCAATCAGCATGACTCATGTTCAACCAGCCCTGAGATTTATACAGCTCTGCCGCACAGTCAGCCTGCTGACCTGACTTTTCTTTACTGTAGCAACAGCAATACAGTCTGGTCACCTCCCCATCCCCCAGCCTCTGATTAGACAGTGAAGGAATAGCAGACAACTGATGAGCTCATCCCTCTGTTCACTCCGCTTTGTCTCCTCCAATCAGCATGCCTCCCCATCCCCCAGCCTCTGATTAGACAGTGAAGGAATAGCAGACAACTGATAAGCTCATCCCTCTGTTCACTCCGTTTTCTCCTCCAATCAGCATGCCTGCCCATCCCCCAGCCTCTGATTATACAGTGAAGGAATTGCAGACAACTGATTACATTTCTCCTCATTTTGCTACAGAAAAGATTTTTTGTGGCCAAGAACGTTCTTTTCTTTCCAGGTCTCAGCTTTATATTTCCCGCACGATTCTCCCATCATTGATTCGAAGTTCGTTCGTTTTTCAAAAAATTTCCAACATGCCCAATCGCTCAAATTCGATGGTCGCACGAAAATCGTCCGTTTCTGTGACCCACTAATGGCGCGAAATTAGAACGAAAATTCTTAGAAAAGATTTTCGAAAGGAAATTATTTCGGAATTCGACCCGCGTATGGCCGGCTTTAGAAGCTGATTGGCTGCCATGCACAGCTACACCAGATTCTGAGTGCTCCCCCTCGTTATCAATCTTTTTAAAGCCTTATGCAGGCCATACATGGTTCGAATTCCGAACGATTTTTCGTCCAAAAATCGGAAACGTTCGCTCGGTAATCCGATGGCGCCATCAATGATTTCGAAAATCGGCCGACCGAATCATAAAGTTCACCCCATATAACAGGCGAAACTTCCTTCAGGTCACGGCTCATGCGCATATTCTTTTCAGAAAAACGATCGTACGATTTGACTGTCATTGAGTCGAAAATCGGTCGTTTTTCACGAATTTTCCAACATGCCCGATCACCGAAAAGGGGAGAAACCACAAAATTCGGCCAGTGCCATTGACCCACTAGGAGATCGAAATTCGACCGATTATCCTTAGGTCTGATTTTCGGCCGAAAAATCTGTCCAATTTCGACCCGTGTCGAATTACCCCTCACTTGAACCCTAACTCTCTCACTAACCCTAAGGCTACTTTCACAATAATCCGAAGCAAAAACACAGCAAAAACGCATTTTTGCCATGTTTTTACCCTGTTTGCGATTTGACCATCGAGTAGAAAATCGGTCATTTTTCACAATTTTTCCAATCAACGAAAAGGGGAGGAACCACAAAAATCGGCCAGTGCCATTGACCCACTAACAGAGTGAAAATCACCTGATTAGTCTTAGGTCCGATTTTCGGACGAAAAATCAGTCAAATTTCGACCCAGGTATGGCCGGCCTTCATTTAAAAAAAAAAAACCTCTAGTGATCCTGCCAAGAAAACCTTTGTTTAAGCACTTCCTGGTATAAGGTGACAACACTCTGCCCCTGTCTTCCAATTGCTTTTCTGCGTTGTCACCCTATCCAGTAAATACTATAAGCAGGAATGTCAATTCTTATTTCATGGGCAATTTGGAAACCTGTCCTGAAAAATGCCACCCAGCAATAGCTCTCATTAAAAAAAAAAAACCTCTAGTGATCCTGCCAAGAAAACCTTTGTTTAGGCACTTCCTGGTATAAGGTGACAACACTCTGCCTCTGTCTTCCAATTGCTTTTCAGCGTTGTCACCCTATCCAGTAAATACTATAAGCAGGAATGTCAATTCCTATTTCATGGGCAATTTGGAAACCTGTCCTGAGAAATGCCACCCAGCAATCGCTGGAGCAAGTGCATGTATACTGGAAGTGGCTGCAAAGAGGATGCGGGAAATCAGCAGCGCTGAAATACAGGAGATCAGCAGCACTGAAATTCAGGAGATCAGCAGTACCCTGTTAGGGTTTATATCTACTTGAAGCAGGGGCGGACTGACAACTCATGGGGCCCCCGGACAATAGGGGATCATGGGGCCCCCGTGTCCTTGCCCAAACTCAAAAAAGACTATGAAAAAGGTACCAGGGGCATCTCATGGGGCCCCCTACTGACCCTGGGCCCTCGGGCACTGCCGAGTTTCCAAATGGTCAGTCTGCCCCTGACTTGAAGCAATCTGGGGTACCCGCTAGATCAAGGTTCACACTATTGTACCCTATCATGGCTTTTACAGTGAAGAACCCCGGCCATGGTTGACCCCATTTTATTCCAGCCTTGTGGCTGGTTTTTCAATAAAACGACCCTTTTAAAAGCAGCTTAGAGAGGATAGTAGAATTGGGATGTGATAGGTATTGATTATACATTCATCCTGGGGGGGGGGGGGTAAAAGATCATCCCCCCAGTGCCTTACCCCCCCTCCCCGGGGTCATTCTGGAGCCACCGGCCAGGATTCTCTGCATCCCAGCATCTCTTGGGGGAAAGTGCCATTTAAACGGGTCTACACATGGCGATGTGTGGATGGCCTCATTCCAGCACACCTCTCTCCATCACCGGCTCTCCCAGCCCGCGGCTCCTCCGCTCTCCTCCTCGCGGATCTTCCAGGACAACCCCCCCCCCCCCCACCACCACCACCTCTCCCTCTTAATCCCCCTGATCCCATAATTGGCATTATTACATGTCACCCACCTCTTGCATGTTGCTGGGGGGGGTCTGGACGCCGCAGAATCCCCTCCACCTCTCCTCCCGAGAGCAGATTTCACGGCTTCTTCTTCCAAGCAGCGGCGACGTCGTGGTGGCCCCCTTGGTGACCCCCACCCCTGCAAAAGGAGGATGGTACATAGGTGTCAATGAAAGACCATTTCTGATATTATCCCCCCCCCCATCTCCTCCCCAAGGGCAACGTCTTCACATGGCCCAGTCCTTTTTTTTTTTTTTTGCAAGCGGCGGGCACTAGGATTGGCACTCTGGTGGATGATGGAGGAGGGGGAAGGCTAATCAGCACCCCCCCAACCAGCAGCAGCAGCTAATGGCAATGAGAGGGCATGCATGCCAAGGCGGCGGTGGGGTTAGAGCGCGCTGTGCCCTGCGCCCGGCGCCTTCATCAGGAGACATGCACTACGATGAGTCTGCATTGCCTCCATGTCTGCAGGGTTTTTTTTTTTTTAAAGGGTCTTCCCACCCCCTTTTTTTTTTTTTTTTTTTTTTCTTCCCCCCATCATGCTGGCATTAACCCTGCAATGCCAGGCTCGGATGCAGGCCCTGCTCACCCCAGAGATGCAGGATAGTCCCCCTCCCTCCTATAGGCTCAGATGGCCGCAGTGTCTCCTCTCCAGCGCTGCATGGGACCTTCACCGATGCCCAGATGTGCACCAGGCTCAGGGAGCGTCACTCAATGCACCAACCGCGCCGCAAACGCATCACAGCGCAGGGAGGGGATGGAGCGCACGTCTGCCGCCGGCGCCGTGTATTGGCACACGCTCCCTAAGTCGGCTGTGGCTGCGCTGACCGTCGCTGGAAATGCACCGAGCCCATAGCGAGCGGTATGAGCAGCACCTGCAGGGGATGGACTCCATAGCGAACGGTATGAGCAGCACCTGCAGGGGATGGACTCCATAGCGAGCGGTATGAGCAGCAGCTGCAAGGGGATGGACTCACCATGCTTGATAATATACCCCCCCCCCCCAATACATGGCATTATAATTGATATCCATTACATGGCCCCCTGCCTGCACCAATGGCAGCCCAGTGCCATCAATACTCATTACAGATCCAGGATCATCACTCATACTCCAAGCAGGTCCTCTGCGAATTACATTGTAATGTGTCTGCTAGACGCGGTGCCTGCGGTGTACATAGGAGGCGGGGACACGGTGACCGCTGCTCCAAGATGGACCCAAGAGCTGGCAATCCAATGAGCAGACGACAGCATGGCATGCGGTTACTATCATTATAAATATTAAGTGTACCCCCCCCAACAGTAACCGGTGCTCCAAGATGGACCCAAGAGCTGACAATCCAATGATCAGATGACAGCATGGCATGGAGTTACCATCATTATTAATCTTAAGTGTACCCCCCCAACAGTAACTGGTGCTCCAAGATGGACCCAAGAGCTGACAATCCAATGAACAGATGACAGCATGGCATGCGGTTACTATCATTATAAATATTAAGTGTACCCCTCCCCCCCTAACAGTGACCGGTGCACCAAGGTGGACCCAAGAGCTGGCAATCCAATGATCAGATGACAGCATGGCATGCGGTTACTATCATTATAAATATTAAGTGTACCCCTCCCCCCCTAACAGTGACCGGTGCACCAAGGTGGACCCAAGAGCTGGCAATCCAATGATCAGATGACAGCATGGCATGGAGTTACCATCATTATTAATCTTAAGTGTACCCCCCCAACAGTAACTGGTGCTCCAAGATGGACCCAAGAGCTGACAATCCAATGAACAGATGACAGCATGGCATGCAGTTACCATCATTAAAATATTAAGTGTACCCCTCCCCCCTAACAGTGACCGGTGCTCCAAGATAGACCCAAGAACTGACAATCCAATGAGCAGATGACAGCATGGCATGCAGATACCATCATTATAAATATTAAGTGTACCCCCCCCAACAGTGACCGGTGCTCCAAGATGGACCCAAGAGCTGACAATCCAATGAGCAGATGACAGCATGGCATGCAGTTACTATCATTATAATTATTAAGTGTACCCCTCCCCCCCCTAACAGTGACCGGTGCTCCAAGATGGTACAAAGAGCTGACAATCCAGTGAACAGATGACAGCATGGCATGCAGTTACTATCATTAAAAATATTAAGTGTACCCCCCCAACAGTGACCGGTGCTCCAAGATGGACCCAGAAGCTGACAATCCAATGAGCAGATGACAGCATGGCATGCACTTACCATCATTATAAATATTAAGCGTACCCCTCCCCCCCTAACAGTGACCGGTGCTCCAAGATGGACCCAAGAGCTGACAATCCAATGAGTAGATGACAGCATGGCACGCACTTACCATCATTATAAATATTTAGTGTACTCCCCCCCAACAGTGACCGGTGCTCCAAGAGGAGACAATCCAACAAGTAGATGACATCGTGGCATGCAGTTACCATCATTATTATCAATATTAGGTACACCCCCCCTCCTCAACTAGAAGCTATAATAGTTACAGGAGCTCCAAGAAAAACCCAAGAGCTGACAATCCAATGAGTAAATTGCAGCATGGAACACAGTTACTATCACTATTATAAATGGAAATTGCAACAGTGACCGGTGCTCCAAGATGGACCCAAGAGCTGACAATCCATAGGATAAATTACAGCATGGAACACATTTGCCATCATTGTTGTAAACATTAAGTGGACCCAAGAGCTGACAGTCTAACGAGTAAATGACAGCATGGAACACAGTTACCATCACTATTATAATTATTAGGCGCACTGTCCCCCAACTGAAAACTATAACACTTACAGGAGCTCCAAGATGGACCCAAGAGCTGACAATCTATAGGGTAAATGACAGCACGGAGTACAGCTGCCATCAACATTTAAACATTAAGTGTACTCTCCCCATCTAGTAACTGTAATGGTCACAGGTGCTCAAAGGTAGACCCAAGAGCTGACAATCTATAGGGTAAATTACAGCATGGAACACATTTGCCATCGTTGTAGTAAACATTAAGTGGACCCAAGAGCTGACAGTCTAATGAGTAAATGATGGCATGGAACACAGTTACCATCAATATAAATATTAGGCGCACCCCCCAACTGGAAACTGTAACAGTGACTGGTGCATCAAGATGGACCGAAGAGCTGACAATCCAATGAGCAGATGACAGCATGGCATGCAGTTACCATCACTGTTATAATGTTCGCCCCCAACTGGAAACTATAATAGATACAGGTGCTCAAAGGTAGACCCAAGAGCTGACAATCTACAGGGTAAATGGCAGCATGGAACATATTTGCCATCGTTGCAGTAAACATGGCATGCAGTTACCATCATTATTATAAATATTAGGCGCACCCCCCAACTGGAAACTGTAACAGTTACAGGAGCTCCAAGATGGACCCAAGAGCTGACAGTCTATAGGGTAAATGACAGCATGGCATGCAGTTACCATCACTGCTATAATATTCACCCCCCAACTGGAAACGATAATAGTTACAGGTGCTCCAAGATGAACCGAAGAGCTGACAATCTATAGGGTAAATGGCAGCATGGAACACATTTGCCATCGTTGTAGTAAACATTAAGTGGACCCAAGAGCTGACAGTCTAACGAGTAAATGGTGGCATGGAACACAGTTACCATCAATATAAATATTAAGTGTACCCTCCCCCCAAGTGCAAACTGTAAGAGTTACAGGAGCTCCAAGATGGACCGAGGAGCTGACAATCTATAAGGTAAATGACAGCACGGAGTACAGCTGCCATCAACATTTAAACATTAAGTGTACTCTCCCCATCTAGTAACTGTAACGGTCACAGGTGCTCAAAGGTAGACCCAAGAGCTGACAATCCATAGGGTAAATGGCAGCATGGAACACATTTGCCATCGTTGTAGCAAACAATAAGTGGACCCAAGAGCTGACAATCCAATGAGTAAATGACAGCATGGCATGCAGTTACCATCATTATTATAAATATTAGGCGCACCCCCCAACTGGAAACTGTAACAGTTACAGGAGCTCCAAGATGGACCGAAGAGCTGACAATCTATAGGGTAAATGACACCATGGAACATATTTGCCATCGTTGTAGTAAACATTAAGTGGACCCAAGAGCTGACAGTCTAACGAGTAAATGATGGCATGGAACACAGTTACCATTACTATTATAAATATTAAGTGTACCCTCCCCCCAAGTGGAAACTGTAAGAGTTACAGGAGCTCCAAGATGAACCCAAGAGCTGACAATCCAATGAGTAAATGACAACATGGCATGCAGTTACCATCACTGTTATAATGTTCACCCCCCAACTGGAAAATATAATAGTTAAAGGTGCTCCAAGATGGACCGAAGAGCTGACAATCTATAGGGTAAATGACAGCACGGAGTACAGTTGCCATCAACATTTAAACATTAAGTGTACTCTCCCCATCTAGTAACTGTAACGGTCACAGGTGCTCAAAGGTAGACCCAAGAGCTGACAATCCATAGGGTAAATGGCAGCATGGAACACATTTGCCATCGTTGTAGCAAACATTAAGTGGACCCAAGAGCTGACAGTCTAACGAGTAAATGATGGCATGGAACACAGTTACCATCAATATAAATATTAAGTGTACCCTCCCCCCAAGTGCAAACTGTAAGAGTTACAGGAGCTCCAAGATGGACCGAAGAGCTGACAATCTATAGGGTAAATGGCAGCATGGAACATATTTGCCATCGTTGTAGTAAATATTAAGTGGACCCAAGAGCTGACAATCCAATGAGTAGATGACAGCATGGCATGCAGTTACCATCATTATAAACATTAAGTGGACCCAAGAGCTGACAGTCTAATGAGTAAATGATGGCATGGAACACAGTTACCATCAATATAAATATTAGGCGCACCCCCCAAATGGAAACTGTAACAGTGACCGGCGCTCCAAGATGGGCCCAAGAGCTGACAATCCAATGAGTAGATGACAGCATGGCGTGCAGTTACCATCATTATAAATATTAAGTGTACCCCTCCCCCCCCAACTGGAAACTGTAACAGTGACCGGTGCTCCAAGATGGACCCAAGAGCTGACAATCCAACGAGTAAATGACAGCATGGCATGCAGTTACCATATTTATTATAAATATTAGGCGCACCCCCCAACTGGACACTGTAACAGTTACAGGAGCTCCAAGATGGACCCAAGAGCTGACAATTTAGAGGGTAAATGGCAGCATGGAACATATTTGCCTTGTTGTAGTAAATATTAAGTGGACCCAAGAGCTGACAATCCAATGAGTAGATGACAGCACGGCACGCAGTTACCATCATTATAAATATTAAGTGTACTCCCCCCCCCCCCCCCCCAACAGTGGCCGGTGCTCCAAGATGGACCCAAGAGCTGACAATCCAATGAGTAGATGACAGCACGGCACGCAGTTACCATCATTATAAATATTAAGTGTACTCCCCCCCCCCCCCCCCCAACAGTGGCCGGTGCTCCAAGATGGACCCAAGAGCTGACAATCCAATGAGTAGATGACAGCACGGCACGCAGCTACCATCATTATAAATATTAAGTGTACTCCCCCCCCCCCCAACAGTGGCCGGTGCTCCAAGATGGACCCAAGAGCTGACAATCCATAGGATAACAGCATGGAACATATTTGCCATCGTTGTAAACATTAAGTGGACCCAAGAGCTGACAGTCTAATGAGTAAATGATGGCATGGAACACAGTTACCATCAATATAAATATTAGGCGCACCCCCCAACTGGAAACTGTAACAGTGACCGGTGCACCAAGATGGACCCAAGAGCTGACAATCCAATGAGCAGATGACAGCATGGCGTGCAGTTACCATCATTATAAATATTAAGTGTACCCCTCCCCCCCCAACTGGAAACTGTAACAGTGACCGGTGCTCCAAGATGGACCCAAGAGCTGACAATCCAACGAGTAGATGACAGCACAGAACACAGTTGGCATCATTATTATAAATTCTGAGTGTAGATTTTGGCATCATCGATGGCGCCGTCGGATTACCGAGCGAACAACGTTTCTGATTTTCGGATGAAAAGTCGTTCGGAATTTGACCCGCGTATGACCTGCACTAGGATTAGCCTAGAATATCCCTAACAATTACAGCTTGCCCTAACATTGAACCCCGGCCCTTAGTGTTCACACTCCATGCGTTTCAGTTGCTTTTTTTTTTCTGCATCCAAAACGCACAGAAAGTCGGTGATACAGCTGTCAATGTCACAGTTCACATCAGCGCTTGCAGGTCCAGTGTGTTCTGGTTGCAGAAAAAAAAAAAAGTACAACATGCAGCAGTTTTGCTACATGGAACGACACTGAAACGCAGTAAAACACATCAAAAACGCACCACAAAAGCACAGGTCCCTATTTAAATAGAAGAAAAAGAGAGGGGAAAAAATTAACTGGAATGCATAAAAACTCACTGGAATGCGTCAAAACCGCGTAAAAAATGCCATAAAACACATCCGGAATTCGTCTAGACTGCGTTTCTATAGTATGAACTGGCCCTTAGGCTGCGTTTACACTAGCTTCCTCAGCAGGCATCAGACAGGCGTTTGGAAAGCGTTTTTAAGGGCTCATTCACACTTTACTCATTTCTAACGCTTGCCAAAAGCCCCTATAGCATCTGACAGGAGCTAGACAAGCGTTTGGGAAGTGTTTTTAAAGCTTCTAAAATGCTCCCCAAATGCCCTCTGCGCATTTTTGAGGCGTTTGATAGGCGTTTGCCAAGCGTTAAAACCGCGCCACAAATGCCTTTAATGACGTTTAATGGTATTAACGCTCCGCAAACGGCCCGCAAAATCCTGCCAGGCGTTTGAGGATCGTCACCATAGACTGGAATGGGAGGCTTCAACGCCTTCTGACTGGACACGAGGCGTCAATTTTGCCACCACGCTGATGCTTCAGTGTGAACAGCGCTGTGTGCTGCCATGTGCAGAATTTTCATAGGCGTTTGAGAAGCGTAAAAAAAGCTTTCCAAAAGCCTGTCTCACGCCTGCTGACAAAGCTAGTGTGAACGTAGCCTAACCAGGGGCGGACTGACCATTTGGAAACTTGGGCACTGCCCGAGGGCCCGGGGTCAGTAGGGGGCCCCATGAGATGCCCCTGTTACCTTTTTCATAGGCTTTTTTGAGTTTGGGCAAGGACACAGGGGCCCCATGATCCCCTATTGCCCGGGGGCCCCATGAGTTGTCAGTCCACCCCTGGGCCAGACAGGAAGTGGTTAATTGAACAAGCTGAAGGCAGAAGCTGATTGGCTGTCATGCACAGCTGCACCGGATTCTGAGTGCTCCCATTTTAGTAAATCTCCCCCATCATCCGTCTTTTTAAAGCCTTAGCTTTCATTAAAAAAAATTTCCTAGCGATCCTGCCATGAAAACCTTTGTTTAGGCACTTCCTGGTATAGGGTGACACCCAGGGGTGGACTGACCATTTGGGTACTCGGGCACTGCCTGAGGGGCCCGGGGTCAGTAGGGGGCCCCATGATCCCCTATTGCCTGGGGGGCCCATGAATTGTCAGTCCGCCCCTGGTGACAACATTCTGCCCCTGTCTCCCAATTGCTTTTCTGCGTTGTCACCCTATCCAGAAAACACTCTGAGCAGGAATGTCAATTCTTATTTCACGGGCAATTTGGAAACCTGTCCTGAGAAATACCATCCAGTGATCGCTGGAGCAAGTGCATGTATGCAGGAACTGGCCGCTAAGAGGCTGCGGGAAATCAGCAGCACTAAGGTACAGGCAGGGGTGAACTGACAACTCATGGGGCCCCCGGGCAATAGGGGATCTTGGAGCCCCTGTGTCCTCGCCCACACTCAAACCACACCCAAAAAAGCCTATGAAAGGTACCAGGGGCATCTCATGGGGCCCCCTACTGACCCCGGGCCCTCGAGCAGTGCCTGAGTTCCAAAATGATCAGTATTAGCTAGAGGCGGGCTGACAACTCATGGGGCCCCCGGGCAATAGGGGATCATGGGGCACCTGTGTCCTTGCCCAAACTCAAAAAAGCCTATGAAAAAGGTACCAGGGGCATCTCATGGGGCCCCCTACTGACCCCGGGCCCCCGGGCAGTGCCCGAGTTTCCAAATGGTCAGTCCGCCCCTGGTATTAGCAGCTCCAGTGCTCCAGTTTTAGTAAATCCCCCCCCTTGAGTCTGCTGTCACACTGATCACTTATTCTTCCACTTTTGTATTACCCCAGGTTCACACCTAAGCATTTTCCGCAGCATTTTGCAGAAACGCACAGCAGTCCATGTAACATGATTTCCTATGGGACCTGTTCACATCTCCGCATTTTCACCCACTGCATTTTTTGGAAAGGGTCAGGGACTTTTTTGAAAGCAAAAAAGTTGCGTTTTTTGGTTCTATAGAAAAGCATGTAGTGCATTTTTGCTGTGTTTTTGCTGAGTTTTGTATTTTAAATCTGCCTAGCAACAAGAAAAAAAAAAAAGCGAAACGCATTTGCAAATGTGGCAAAAACGCAAAACGCACTGCAGAAACGGATCAAACGCCAACTGCGTAGGTGTGAACCGAGTCTTACAGAAAGCAAAACTAAAATACGTGACCATTAAACCCTATGGAGCTCTTCACACCAATCAGTTTCATTTCTAACCACCTCCCATCTGGCCCATGTATATAAATGGCCGGACGGTGGCAGTGCAGGGTCGGGCGGCCGTTTATAAACGGCCTCCCCGCACTGCGATCCGGTGCCCGCTGTGTCCTCCGGACATAGTAGAACACCAATCGTCGGACGGGACCTCTGTGCGAGATCCTGATCATGTGATCACTGATTGGCCAATCAGTGATCACATGCAGAGTAGTAAGCAAGATGTCGCTTCTGACCTCATTACTTACTATGTGTGAAATCTGTGAATGATCACAGAGGTCACATGGTACAGAGCTATTCACAACAGCCTTGTATCATGTGACAAGCTGTGACCAATCACAGCTCTTGCAGTATTTCTCAATGGCTGCAAGAACGCAGCCAGAGAGAAGGAGAAATGATTGCTTTTACAGCCTTTTTGGGTGTAAAAGCAATCAGTGTAAAAAAAAAAAAAATCTTTATCACCCCCCACAAGTAGTAAAGTGTCACCATGACATAAATAATAATATAAAAAAATAAAATAAAATAAAAATTAAAAAAAAAATGTTTAAAAATTATAATTTTTGGTTATAAGCTAATTTTTTTTTTTTTTTTTTTTACTAAAAAGATAACGGAATAAATTTTGGCCAAGATTTATGATGAAATATTATTTATTTGCAAAATTTTGAAAGAAAAACACTTTTTTCAAAATTTTTTGACTTTTTCATTTACATAGCAAAAAAACTAAAAATCCCAGCGGTGAATAAATACCGGGTCTGTACACCCGCTGTGCCCATTATGAACTGATGAAAGGAAAACCAAAAGCTAAACCCAAAACACATAAAACCCCCAAAAACATTACTCAATAGCCGCAAAGGATATAAATCCACTTAATGTGCATCAAATGCCTATGTGATAATAAATGGCGTCATATCATCACTGTCCTTCAATAAAAGTGAACTTTTGAGCACAGCTGTATGTACAAAGTACAGCAAAGTACAGCAAAGTACAGCAAACAGCCCAAGACACAATTATTTCTTGATCTTCTGTAGTTATACAAAATGGCCTTTAGGTGGCACTGTTTAACCTGCAGAGCAATGACCAATGAGACGCATTTGGAATGATTTATAAGTCGGGAAACTTGAAGTTTGCTTATTATTTGTATTTATTTTATGTACTTATATAGCGCCGTCAATTTACGCCGCGCTTTACATATATATTGTACATTCACATCAGTCCCTAACCCTCAAGGGGTGTACAGGTGGTGTAAAGTCCCCCAAGGAGCGTACAATCTAAGGTCCCTAACTCACATTCATACATACACATACTAGGGACAATTTAGACAGGAGCCAATTCACCTACCAGCATGTCTGTGGAGTGTGGGTGGAAACGGGAGTCCAGGTAGGAAACCCACGCAGGCACAGGGAGAACATGCAAACTCTAGGCAGGAGGTGCCGTGGCTGGCATTCGAACCAACGACCTGAGCAGGGATGGACTGACCATTTGTAAACTCGGGCACTGCCTGAGGGCCCGGGGTCAGTAGGGGGCCCCATGAGATGCCCCTGGTACCTTTTTCATAGGCTTTTTTGAGTTTGGGCAAGGACACAGGGGCCCCATGATCCCCTATTGCCCGGGGGCCCCATGAGTTGTCAGTCCGCCCCTGGACCTGAGTACTGCTTCTGTTCCTATTGTGACCACTAGCTATAGACTGGCTGGATGTGAGTTATAAATCAGGGTCAGAGAAGAAGGTACCGGCCTATAGCAGGAATAGGCAACCTAAGGCATGTGTTTCATGGTGGGCATGTGATGTCTTCTTCGGTGGCACATAGAAAGGTAGTCCCTTTGTATGCATGGATCCTCCAGGGGGCCCATGATCCCTACCAGTGAAGCACCGCTGCCATAGGCTGTCATTGGCTGCTCACTAGGCTGTCCCTTACAAAGCCGGGCCTACCCCTCTGCACTCATCTCCATGATTTTATATAGAGGTCCACCTGCTGCCTTCAATGTTCAGGTGTCGGCCCCCCTCCCAGTACCAGCCTAGGCCCACAAGTGGCTGCATAAGAAGCCCGAACACCTATCATGTTCCTCCTTAAAGTGAAACCACCAGCTGCAGCAGTTATGAATGTAACCCGGGCTGCTGATAGAAACCATGGGGCCCCATACAGCCAACTTGACAGCACTCCCCCCCCCAAAAAAAAAACCACAGTTTGCTAGGCTTCAGTTATGAATGAACACAGCGAGTGATCAGTACTAATCACTCATTGTGTTCATTCAGGAAAGGAAGGGTCTGGTAAATGGGATATATTTACCGGATCATTCCCCCCTCTCCATCCTGAAGGATCCTATTGTGTGCTTGCAGCTGCCAGTGGGAGGGAGAGGAGGGAAGCCGGCAGCACTGTGGGGGCACACAGGGGGGAAACATATGGTTCACAGGGAGGGTGATGGGTGCGGCGAGGGGGGGCAATCACTGGAACCCATCCCCTGTATGGCTCTCTCTGCAGCAGCTGAAAGCCAGCGGGAGGGAAAGGAGAAGAAGCCAGCTTTCAGCTGCTGCAGAGAGAGCCATGCAAGGGATCGGTTCCAGTGATTGCCCCCCTGCCGTGCCGATCACCCCCCCCGCCCACATCAGATTCACCCAGCTGCCTGGGCCCCCCTGCTCCCATACAGGAGGACTGGTGGTACCCCCTTATCCACAGCCCTGAATGTAACCCCTTTGGGTTTGTGATGGTACAGGAACTGGGGCTGATCTCCAATCTAAGTTCTGTGGCATATCTCACTGGAAATGCCACATGATCACATGATCAGAAAAGGTCCTGATCGAAAGAGATCGGGACCTTTCCGTGAGTCACGGACATATGTGTTGAGGGCATGCAGGGTGCGCACTCTCAACACGAATGTATTTTCTGATTGTACACAAATATGCGGCCACTTGGCGTCAAGGCCCAATCTAAGTTCTGTGGCATTGCTCACTGGAATGCCAGTTGTCTAATTCTTGCAGATTGTCACTGAACCTCTTCACGCCGGCACCTCCCGGCCCTTTAAGAGTTTCAGAAGCTGGGAGGCGGATGGGGTTTTAGGGTCATGTGACCGCCGTGATTCGCCATCATGGCGGTCACATGATCGGAAAAGGTCCCGATCGAAAGAGATCGGGACCTTTCCGTGAGTCACGGACATATGTGTTGGGAGCGTGCAGGGCACGCGCTCTCGGCACACACGTATTTTCTGATTGTACGCAAATATGCGACCGTTCAACATCAAGACCCAGACGCCAAGAGGCCGCATATTTGCGTGCGCTCGGCGTCAAGGGGTTAATGTAGAAAAGGTTTTGGAGTCCTGGCCTATAGAAGAGTTCCATAGGAACTGGACGTAGCAGAAGATTGTTGCAAGGAAGGCTTGGATGCAATGTAGCCAGGGCTAGATTTAGAATTATGCACAGTAGGCTTGTGCCTATAGGCGGCAGAGGTGGGAAGTGGGTTCTTTTGGGATCCAAAAGCTGTATGCCTGTCAGGAATGGACTCAGCACTGGTGGTGGGACTCACCTGCTGTGTGGGCTGCAGTACCAGGGCTGACCAGCGGGTGCTCTCAGCAGCCAGAAGCTCACTCCTGCAGTCAGCCAACACCTGGGGCTGATTGCAGGAGGTGTATTTAAGGAATGGCCAGACCTGCAGTCAGGGCCTTGGTGTTGTTTCCCATGAGCCCCGTACCTTGTGTCCTGTGTTCCTGTTCCTCTGCCTATCTGATTTGTTGTCGACTCTGCATTGTTCCTGACCCTGCTGACCGTCTCCTGTTTAACCCCTGGCTTGCCTGACCATCCTTCTGCCTGATCCTCTGTACCGCGCTGCCCGTGAGTTCCTGAACCCGGCTTGTGACCCTGACTATTCTCTGCATGCTCCTTTGGTACCTCGCTGCCCGCACGTTGCTGACCTGGCCTGCCTGACCACGCCTTACGCTACCCAGACGATCCATCTATCCTGCACGGATCTAGCCATCCCTGCTCACACCTTCTGCCTCTTCACATCAGGCTTCCTACCTGCATATACCTCTGGCAGATCCCTCTACCACGAGCAGGTGTACTCAGGGGCCGCGACCTGGTTCCTGTCTGCTCCAAGTCCATCCCCACCATCAGGGGCCCTGGTGAATAAGCAGACTGGGACTTAGACTCCGCGCCCTGGGGAATCCTGTCCTGAGGACCGCTAGGGGTATCACCAGACGGTCGTTAACAGAACCATATGGCCAGCCTGACCCTTCCACCTCTCCAGCCCTGACAACGCCTGTGTTCCTGCACATACTAAGATTAGTGGAAGGTTGGTTTATTTACTGTGCGTTGTATGTTTGGGTAGCTAATAATAAATTATATTATTATATGATTCCTGAAGCCTGTTACTTCCCTGTGTCAGTCCACACATTTCTGGTCATCCCCGGATCCCTAACAATGCCCTACAGCAGTGGTGGCCAACTTTCTTGATATAGGAAGCCTCAAGGGTGGCCCCTGACATCACCAAAGAGCCGCACATACTATTCAATGAGTGTCATGCTACAGGAAACTGTTAAACACTGCAAGCCTACAACAGGAGATGGGTAAAGACTGCAGGCACACTACAAGAGATGGTCAGAGACTCAGTATAGAAATCACATATTTCACATGCCGCACCAGGCGAGATCAGGATCCACCATCACATATCAGGTGCTGGCTTGTCCTCAATTCCCTTCATGCTTTGCAACTTCAAGGACTAAGAATGAAGTAAATGTTTTGCACGACCATGTTGGACTGAGTTTCCTCTTCTTCCTCCGAAGAAAGTAATAAAGCCTATGCCTGGGTAAAGAATACGAGAACCGGCTCTGTTCGGGAAAGGGGTAGTTGGCCTGTTCCTGATCATGTGACCACTGTAACGGCCAATCAAAATGGTTACGTGATCCGCTGGTCCAGCCCATTGCAAAGACCCTGTAAAAGGATGCCGGGGCTGGGTGGGAAGGGGTTAAACATAATGCTCTGCGAAAATTCTCAGTGAATTCAAGAAAACTTTGCTCTTCCACAAAAATGAATCTGTCCCCCCCTGAATTACTCAGAATTTGTTAGCACAACTTTTTTTGTAGTGTACCTAATAGACTTAGGGCCTGCGGCAGGCATTCTGACACTGGAGCAGGGGCGGACTGACCATTTGGAAACTGCCCGAGGGCCCGGGGTTAGTAGGGGGCCCCATGAGATGCCCCTGGTACCTTTTTCATAGGCTTTTTTGAGTTTGGGCAAGGACACAGGGGCCCCATGATCCCCTATTGCCCGGAGGCCCCATGAGTTGTCAGTCCGCCCCTGCACTGGAGGGAACTGACTTGGTGTCACTGACATCCCCAGTGACACCAATACAGCGATCAGTGCTAATAAAAAGCACTGACACTGTAATAATGGCGCTGGGCAGGAAGGTGTTAAATATATATGATCTGGTTCCAGTATGCTGAGTGTAGCTGCATAGATTTGGCCATTTGGTTGATTCCCGACAGGCGGGAAATTTACATCTTTTTTTCCCCACAAACGGAGCGTTCTTTCGGTAGTATTTGATTGCCTCTGCGTTTTTTTTTAAACAAAAAAAGACTGACAATTTTGAAAAAAAAACAATATTTTAGACTTTTTGCTATTAAACACGCCCAGTAAAGAAAATGTAAAAAATCTAATTTCGTCATAAATTTAAGCCAAAATGTATGAATACGTGTAAATTAATTGGTTTACATGAAAGTTATAGCGTTTACAAATGGCGGTATAGATACTGGGATTTTTTTTGGCGGCGATCAGCGACTTGTAGCGGGACTACAGTGGGCATTCTGACACTGGAAGGAACTGACTTGGTGTCACTGACATCCCCAGTGACACCAATACAGCGATCAGTGCTAATAAAAAGCACTGACACTGTACTAATGGCACTGGGCAGGAAGGGGTTAACATAAGGGGCGATCAAAGGGTTAACTGTGTGCTGTGTGTGAAGAGAAAACTCTTCTGAATGATAGAAACTGTGTTAGGGCTCCGGGTATGACCAGAGATGTGTGGACTGACACAGGGAAACGCAGGCTTCAGGTATAGTGTAAACAAGACAATTTATTAAGACTAAACAACACAAACGCAGTGCAAGGTAAACATAACACAGTGCAAACAACCCAACCTCCAACAGATAACCATATATACAAATCAACGTAGTCTGGCAGGCCGGGTCGGTAGCAAACGGGCAAACAGGGTACCAGGAGCGAGCGGAACAGTGGTCAGGAATAGCCGAGGTCAGGACAGGCAGAGTTCACTCAGAGTCAGGATCAAGCAGAATCAGGAATCAAGCAGGAAGCAGACAGGATGCAGGTACAGGGGCTCATGGGAAACATTACACCAAGGCCCTGATCACAGGCCTGGCCATTCCTTAAATACACCTGCTGCAATCACCTAGAGGAGCACTAGAAAGTTGAGGGTATACAGTATATGGAGGTATTATAAATCAGTTTTTGAACACGTCATGTAAATATGATTTTAATCTTTTATTCTTTTTATAGCTCTTAGGTGATTTTAATATTCACAAAAATAAAACATTATTTTTTTAAGTAATACGGCCTTTTTCATGTGTATGCCAATGGAAGAGGTAACAGACAAGAGATGCCACTCACACCAGTAAATTTCTAGGTAAGCAATGGTGATCAAATCTACATATGTATAAAAATATTTAGTAATTAGTATTTTGCACATACACACCACAATATATATATATATATATATATATACATTATATATTGTAAGCTCCCAGGATCAGGGCCCTCCTATTCCTCTTGTATTGAACTGTATTGTTGCTGTATTGTCTCCCTTTATATTGTAAAGCGCTGAGCAAACTGTTGGTGCCATATACGTAAATCTTGTATAATAATAATAATAATAATATATATAAACCTTTTTAATATATATACAGTGCCTTGAAAAAGTCTTCACACCCCTTGAAATGTTCCCTGTGTTGTCATGTTACAACCAGAACTGTCAATGTATTTATTGGGATTGGATGTGATAGACCGACACAAAGTGGCACATAACTGTGAAGTGGAAGGAAAATGAGAAATGGTTTTCAAAATGTTTTACAAATAAATCTGTGAAAAGTGTGGCAGCATTTGTATTCAGCCCCCCGGAGTCAATACTTTGTAGGACCCCCTTTGGCTGCAATTCCAGCTGCAAGTCTTTTTGGGGATGTCTCTTTGCACATCTAGAGAGGACATTTCTGCCCATTCTTCTTTGCAGAATCCATCAAGCTCTGTCAGATTGGATGGAGAGTGTCTGGGAACAGCAATTTTCAGGTCTGGCCACAGATTCTCCATTGGATTTGGGTCTGGACTGTGACTGGGCCATTCTAATACATGAAGATGCTTTGATCTGAACCATTCCATTGTAGGTCTGGCTGGATGTTTCGGGTCGTTGTCCTGCTGGAAGGTGAACCTCCGCCCCTGTCTCAAGTCTTTTGCAGACTCTAACAGGTTTTCTTCTAAGATTGCCCTGTATTTGGCTCCATCCATCTTCCCATCAACTCTGAGCAGCTTCCCTGTCCCTGCTGAAGAAAAGCATCCCTACAACATGATGCTGCCACCACGTTTCACGGTGGGGATGGTGTGTTCAGGGTGATGTGCAGTGTTAGTTTTCCCCCAAACATAGCTTTCTGTTTTTAGGCCAAAAAGTTTAATTTTGGTCTCATCTGACCAGAGCCCCTTCTTCCACATGTTTGCTGTGTCCCCCACATGGCTTCTCACAAACTGCAATTTCAAGGGTATGAATACTTTTTCAAGGCACTGTATTATATATAAAAATATATAATAATTAGTCATTTGCATACACACACACTGTGTAAATATATATATAGTCCTTCCAATATAAATCTGTATGTCGGTGGTGTGAAGATGACAATCACAGCAAATAGCGTTCAGTCCCACACAGTGCTGTGAAATCCAATGTGCAATCCACCACCACTATGCACTCACCAGAGAGCTACTTGTTAAGTACCATGTATGTAATGGAGTCTATACCATCCACTCTCCAATGGCTGTACTGGTCCGGTCCAATCCTAGAGAAAGGTTCTCACTACACGGAGCCTGTATTACGGAAGCAGAAGGGGAAGGAGTGAGAGGAGGGAGACTGGTCCCAGGTCCGCAGAAGACAACTGGATTCATACAATAAAATGCAAATACATTTTATATATATATACACACATATATACATACATATATACACACATATATACATACATATACACACACATATATACACACATGTATACACACATGTATACACACATGTATACACACATATATACATACATATATACACACATATATACACACATATATACACACATACAGTCATGGCCGAAATTGTTGGCACCCTTGATATTTTTCCTGAAAATCAAGTATTTCACACAAAAAAGGTATTGCATTAACACATGTTTTGCTATACACATGTTTATTCCCTTTGTATGTATTGGAACAAATATAAAACAGAGGCAGAAAAGCAAATATGACATAATGTCACACAAAACCCCAAAAATGGGCTGGACAAAAGTATTGGCACCCTTAACTTAATATTTGGTTGCACACCCTTTGGAAAACATAACTGAAATCAGTCGCTTCCTATAACCATCAATAAGCTTCTGACACCTCTCACCCGGAATTTTGGACCACTCTTCCTTTGCAAACAGCTCCAGGTCTCTCTTATTGGAAGGACACCTTTTCCCAACAGCAATTTTAAGATCTCTCCACAGGTGTTCAATGGGATTTAGATCTGGGCTCATTGCTGGCCACTTCAGAACTCTCCAGCGCTTCTTTGCCATCCATTTCTGAGTGCTTTTTGACGTATGTTTGGGGTCATTGTCCTGCTGGAAGACCCAGGATCTTGGACGCAAACCCAGCTTTCTGACACTGGGCCCTACAGTGCGACCCAAAATCCTTTGGTAATCCTCAGATTTCATGATGCCTTGCACACAGTCAAGGCACCCAGTGCCAGAGGCAGCAAAACAACCCCAAAACATCATTGAACCTCCACCATATTTTACCGTAGGTACTGTGTTTTGTTCTTTGTAGGCCTCATTCCGTTTTCGGTAAACAGTAGAATGATGTGCTTTACCGAAAAGCTCTATCTTGGTCTCATCTGTCCACAAGACGTTTTCCCAGAAGGCTTTTGGCTTACTCAAGTACATTTTGGCAAACTGTAGTCTTGCTTTTTTATGTCTCTGTGTCAGCAGTGGGGTCCTCCTGGGTCTCCTGCCATAGCGTTTCATTTCATTTAAATGTCGACGGATAGTTCGCGCTGACACTGATGCTCCCTGAGCCTGCAGGACAGCTTGAATGTCTTTGGAACATGTTTGGGGCTGCTTATCCACCATCCGGACTATTCTGCGTTGCAATCTTTCATCAATTTTCCTCATCCGTCCACGACCAGGGAGATTAGCTACAGTGCCATGGGTTGCAAACTTCTTGATAATGTTGCGCACTGTGGACAAAGGCAAATCTAGTTCTCTGGAGATGGACTTGTAACCTTGAGATTGTTGATATTTTGCCACAATTTTGGTTCTCAGGTCCTCAGACAGTTCTCGTCTCCTCTTTCTGTTGTCCATGCTTAGTGTGGCACAGACAGACACACAATGCAAAGGTTAAGTGAACGTCTCTCCTTTTTATCTGCTTTCAGGTGTGATTTCTATATTGCCCACACCTGTTACTTGCCCCAGGTGAGTTTACAGGAGCATCACATGCTTGTAACATTCTTATTTATCCGCAGTTGTGAAAGGGTGCCAATACTTTTGTCCAGCCCATTTTTGGAGGTTTGTGTGACATTATGTCGAATTTGCTTTCTTTCCTCCCTTTTTTTGTTTTGTCCCAATACACACAAAGGGAATAAACATGTGTATAGCAAAACATGTGTTAATGCAATACGTTTCGTGAGAAATACATGATTTCCTGGAGAAATATCAAGGGTGCCAACAATTTCGGCCATGACTGTATATACATACATATATACACACATATATACACACATATATACACACATATATACATACATATACACACACATGTATACACACATGTATACACACATGTATACATACATATACACACACATATACAGTTGCAAGAAAAAGTATGTGAACCCCTTGGGATTACGTGGAGTTTTGCATGAATTGGGCATAAAATCTGCTCTGAACGTCATCTAAGTCACAACAATAGAAGAACACAGTCTGCTGAACATAATACTACACAAACATTAGATGTTGCCACGGTTTAATTGCACATAACATGTAAACATTCACAGTGCAGGGAGGAAAAAGTATGTGAACCTTTGGACTTAATAACTGGTTGACCCTCCTTTGGCAGCAATAACCTCAACCAAACGTTTCCTGTAGTTGCAGATCAGACCTGCACAACGATCTGGAGTCATTTTGGACCACTCCTCTTCACAAAACTGTTTCAGTGCAGCAATATTCTTGGGATGTCTGGTGTGAATCGCTCTCTTAAGGTCATGCCACAGCTTTTCAATCGGGTTGAGGTCAGGACTCTGACTGGGCCACTCCAGAAGGCGTATTCTGTGCTGTTGCAGCCATTGGTTTGTTGAATTACTTGTATGCTTTGGGTCATTGTCCTGTTGCATCACCCATCCTCTGCGGAGCTTCAGTTGGCGGACAGATGGTCGTACGTTTTCCTGCAAAATGTCTTGATAAACTCTGGAATTCATTTTCCCATCAATGACAACAATCCATCCAGGCCCTGAGGCAGCAAAGCAGCCCCAAACCATGATGCTCCCTCCGCCATGTTTCACAGTGGGGATGAGGTTTTGATGTTGGTGTGCTGTGCCTTTTTTTCTCCACACATAGTGTTGTGTGTTCTTCCCAAACAACTCAATCTTGGTTTCATCTGTCCACAGTATATTTTGCCAGTAGTGCTGTGGAACATGCAAACTTCAAACGTGCTGCAATATTCTTTTTGGACAGCAATGGCTTCCTCCGTGGTGTCCTCCCATGTACTCCATTCTTGTTTAATGTTTTCCTTATTGTAGATGTGGCAACAAAAATGTTAGTATGTGCCAGAGATTTCTGTAGGTCTTTAGCTGACACTCTGGGATTCTTCTTTACCTCATGCAGCATTCTGCGCTGTGCTCTTGCAGTCATTTTTACAGGACGACCACGCCTAGGGAGAGTAGCAACAGTGCTAAACTTTCTCCATTTGTAGACAGTCTGTCTTACCGTGGACACATGAACATCAAGGCTTTTGGAGATACTTTTGTAACCCTTTCCAGCTTCATGCAAGTCAGCAATTCTTGATCGTAGGTCTTCTGATAGCTCTTTTCTGCGAGGCATGGTTCACATCAGACAGTGCTTCTTGAAACCAGTAAACCCAAAACAGGTGTGTGTTTTTTAAGGGCAGGACAGCTGTCAGCAACACATCCAATATCATCACACTAATTGGAGTCAAGGTTGGCTCACTCCTGGCTCCAATTAGCTCTGGGAGAAGTCATTAGGCTAGGGCCTCACATACTTTTTCCTCCCTGCACTGGGAATGTTTACATGTTATGTGCAATTAAACCATGGCAACATCTAATATTTGTGTAGTATTATGTTCAGCAGACTGTGTTCTTCTATTGTTGTGACTTAGATGACGTTCAGAGCACATTTTATGCCCAATTCATGCAAAACTCCACGTAATCCCAGGGGGTTCACATACTTTTTCTTGCAACTGTATACACACATGTATACACACATGTATACACACATATATACACACATATATACATACATATATACACACATATATACACACATATATACACACATATATACACACATATATACATACATATATATACAATAAAAATCTTGGTGCCGGTGCAGTTCTTGGCTACTTTTCGCAAATGTCTGACACAGATCAGCCCCTGCTGCAACCTCTCACCTTGTGACGACTTGCAGTCTGATCACTGGCGGAGGGGAGACTGAGGAAATGGATTGTCCTGCCTGCAGCAGTCTGATGACATCATCCCAGCCTAGGCAAAGTTACTGACTGGAGCTCAAGAAATCATTGTGATAAAGGGTGGGGTTTTTTTTTTCGAAAATGACACTTTTGTGGTATATTGTAACATGTCAGGAATTGATTAATGGAGACCTGTGAACTTACTGAGAGGTCCATTTTAACTACTTACCGTCCGGCCCATGTACATAAACGGCCGGACGGGAGCAGTGCAGGAGCGGGTGGCCCTTTCTTAAACGTCCTCCCGCTTCCCTGTCTATGCGCGCTCCTTGGGAGTGATCCGGTGCCCACTGAACACCAATCGTCATACGGGACCTCTGTGCGAGGTTCCGATCATGTGATTCCTGATTGGTCAATCAGTGATCACATGAATAGTAGTAAGCAAGATGTCACATCTGACATCATTGCTTACTACTAGTGAAATCTGAGAATGATCACAGAGGTCACATGGTACAAGGTTATTCACAACAGCCTTGTACCATGTGACAAGCTGTGGCCAATCACAGCTCTCGCAGTATTTCTCAGCGGCTGCAGGAATGCAGCGAGAGAGGAGAAATGATTGATTTTACAGCTTTTATGGGTGTAAAAGCAATCAGTGTAAAAAAAAAATCTTCCTCACCCCCCACAAGTAGTACAGTGTCACTATGGTGACCCTGTACTGCTAGGGTGACAGTACGTTAAAAAAAACAAAAACATAAAAATAAAATAAAAATGTAAAAAAAGATTTTGAAAAATTATAATTTTTGGTCATAAACTAATTTGGGTTATTTTTTTTTTATTAAAAAGATGGCCAAGATTTATGAAGAAAGATTATTTATTTGCAAAATTTTATAAGAAAAACACTTTTTTTTCCAAATTTTTGGACTTTTTCATTTATTTTTTTTATTATTTAAATTTTTATTATTACATTTTCAAATTACAAGTTTGTACAAACAGACCATTTAAAAAAGATAAACACAAAAAAACCAATCTCTAATTTGCTTGTCATGATATCTAAATATTAACCTGAATCTTAATATTTTTCCCCGCGCCCATCCCCATCCCCCTCCCTTCCCCTAAACCCCATATCACCCCCTACCCCCCATCCATCCCCTCAAAACTTCTGATCTGCATTATTCCTACTCAGGGGCGGACTGACAACTCATGGGGCCCCCGGGCAATATGGGGCCCCTGTGTCCTCGCCTACACCCAAAAAAGCCTATGAAAAAGACAATGAAAGGTACCAGGGGCATCTCATGGGGCCCTCTACTGACCCCGGGACCTCGGGCAGTGCCCGAGTGCTCAGATGGTCAGTCCGCCCCTGTTTCTACTCCTTCTGGAGATCCTGATCCAAGAATAGATCCACATTATTTCTATATTAATCCCCCATATACTCTAAGATTAATGTTGACCTTTTAAATTCCTCCCATTTTTTCCAATTTATATGGAAACTCTCCATCCTATCTTCACTCATATGGTAAAGTTCCTCTAATCTACATATCTGATCCACCCTGTCTACCCAATCCTTTATTTTTGGTACCTCCTGTTCCTTCCAAGTCCTCCTGGACTTTTTCATTTACATAGCAAAAAAAAATCCCAGCGGTGAATAAATACCACCAATATAAAGCTTTATCTGTCTCAAAAAATTCTAAACAATTCATATGGGTACAGTGTTGCATGACCGCGCAATTGTCATTCAAAGTGTGATAGCGCTGAAAGATGAAAATTGGCCAGGACAGGAAGGGGAAGAAGTGTCCGGACTGGAAGGGGGGGATATTGTCCGGACTGGAAGGGGGGGAAAGTGTCCGGACTGGAAGGGGGGGAAAGTGTCCGGACTGGAAGGGGGGGAAAGTGTCCGGACTGGAAGGGGGGGAAATTGTCCGGACTGGAAGGGGGGGAAATTGTCCGGACTGGAAGTGGATGAAAGTGTCCGGACTGGAAGGGGGTGAAAGTGTCCGGACTGGAAGGGGGTGAAAGTGTCCGGACTGGAAGGGGGGGAAAGTGTCCGGACTGGAAGGGGGGGAAAGTGTCCGGACTGGAAGGGGGTGAAAGTGTCCGGACTGGAAGGGGATGAAAGTGTCCGGACTGGAAGGGGGTGAAAGTGTCCGGACTGGAAGGGGGGGAAAGTGTCCGGACTGGAAGGGGGGGAAAGTGTTCGGACTGGAAGGGGGTGAAAGTGTCCGGACTGGAAGGGGGTGAAAGTGTCCGGACTGGAAGGAGGGGAAAGTGTCCGGACTGGAAGGGGGGAAAGTGTCCGGACTGGAAGGGGGGGAAAGTGTCCGGACTGGAAGTGTCAGGGCTCCCAGGTATGACCAGAGGTGTGTGACTGATGCAGGGAAACGCAGACTTCAGATATGTGATAAACAATACAATTTATTAACACTAACCATACAAACATAAACGCAGTGCAATACTAAACATAATACAGTGCAAACAAACCCAACCAATCACCCACAGATAACAGTACATACAAGCAAGCGTCGTCAGGCAGGCCGGGTCAATATCAATTGGGCAGGTAGGTACAGGGGGAGCAAGCAGAGAATGGTCGGGGTCACAGGCCAGGTTCAGCAGGTAGCAAGCAGCGTAGTACAGAGGGTCAGGCAGAGGGATGGTCAGGGTCACAAGCCAGAGATCAAAACAGGTAACAAGCAGCATAGTACAGAGGGTCAGGCAGAGGGACAGAAACAGGATGCAGGACAGATACAGGGCCCAGGACAAACACAACACCAAGGCAGAGTCTGTGGGTCTGGCCATCCCTTAAATACCCCAGCATCATCAGTTCCAGGTGTTAGCTGGCTGAAAGGTTGAGTCTCTGATTGCTGGGAGCACCCGCTGGCCAGCCCTGGTACTGCAGATCAAAAGGCAGGTGAGTCCCACCATTGCTGGCCAGTCCATTCCTAACAGGAAGGGGGGAAAGTGTCCGGACTGGAAGGGGGGGGAAAGTGTTCGGACTGGAAGGGGGTGAAAGTGTCCGGACTGGAAGGGGGTGAAAGTGTCCGGACTGGAAGGGGGTGAAAGTGTCCGGACTGGAAGGGGGGAAAGTGTCCGGACTGGAAGGGGGGGAAAGTGTCCGGACTGGAAGGGGGGAAAGTGTCCGGACTGGAAGGGGGGAAAGTGTTCGGACTGGAAGGGGGGTAAAGTGTGTGGACTGGAAGGGGGTGAAAGTGTCCGGACTGAAAGGGGGTGAAAGTGTCCGGACTGGAAGGGGGTGAAAGTGTCCGGACTGGAAGGGGGTGAAAGTGCCTGGACTGGAAGGGGGGGAAAGTGTCCGGACTGGAAGTGGTTAATTTGCACATCTCTCTGGCCCTGGGGCTGATGGGATCCAAATGGATAAAGGTGTATGACGTGTTTTTTTTGTAATTGGCGTGAGCGGGTAACCATTATTCTCTGACAGATGTTGCTTGCAAACTTTTCTTTTTTTTTGTTTTCTTATTTTTCATTTTGACTCATTTGGGAAAAAAATGTAAACAGCTGAACACCCAACTAAATGGCGACCTGCGATTTCTCAGTTGTATTATTTGATTAATAATCACTATCATTGTTAATTACTATGATTAATTATTTTTTTTTGTAAATTCCGAGGTTGAATTGCGGCGGCTGGTGGTTTCTACATGGCAGGTAGCACGCATGAGTGATTCGCAGGAATAATAGCTTCAATTAAAAAGAGCCTCTTGCAGTGTAAGAGTGACGTCAGACGTTTTGTTAAAGGGTCAGTCCACCCAAAAGCAGCTGGAAAGTCAATAAGAAAAAGAATTATTAGTCGCGTCCTAAACTACGGATTTTTTAAATAGTTCTCATGCGCTACTGGACGTGCAATACGTAACCTCCCTAGCGGTTTGATTATGTCAGTATTTCTGTGCTCAAAGCGGTACATTTTTTTGCATGGAAATATGTATTTTTTTTATTGTAGACCTGTAATTTTTAGGAATAACTCACTGAAATCTGTCCGAACAAGAGTCTAGTAAATATCCCGGATAGGATAAAATTTGAAACACGAAATCATAAATTATAATTCAAGAAATAATCATAAAAAATAATAATATAATAATAATAATAAATTTAATTCAATAATATAAAAAAACCAAAAACACTGAAATGTGAAATATAGCGCCAAGTTCGCACATCGCTGAGCAAAGTCGCAGAATCGTTTTCAGTGTCTGATGAGGAATTTCCCCCACGAATCATTATCACTCAATTCTGCAAGTGGTTCTGATTTACTATCGCTGTTCTCTAGCCGGTCTAAAACCGCTTTTGACCTAAAGGGACGCTTTTTGGACGCCATGGACGTTTCTCAGTTTCCAGGCAGAAAGAACAGTCAAAATGCAGGCAGGGCGCCGGACAAAGCACTCGGGACAAAATGTATGTGAAATGGTTTGATACAGGAATGTTATACTATCAGATTTTAGTGTATTTAGTGAATGTCACTTTTTCACATTTTTGAATTTCCCGTCAGTTCCGTCCCCCGTTCGTCCCGACGTCGCAGGGAACAGAACCCGGAAGACAGATGCCGGTATCGGCCGGAGGAGATGGCCGGGGACACTGCAGGGGGGACATCGCGGGAGCGCAGGACAAGGTAAGTGAAGAAGAGATCCCGGAGCAACGCTGCAGTGTATTCCCGAGTGTAGCTCGGGGGGGTTACCGCTTGTGGTGCTGAAACTTTACCCCGAGCTACACTCGGGAATACCACCAGGGGGGACAAAAAAATGCAGCCGTGCCGCAATACATGTATACCAAAACAAAAATCAAAAAGACCACGCATCAATACTAGGCATACAATCACGTGTCTATATTTCAAACATGTAACATACAGCATGAATTGCCTTTAACCCCTCGCCTACCGGGCACTTGTACCCCCTTCCTGCCCAGGACAATTTTCAGCTTTCAGCGCTGTCGCACTTTAAATGACAATTGCGCGGTCATGTGATACTGTGCCCATATGAACACTTTAGCATTTTTTTCACACAAATAGAGCTTTCTTTTGGTGGTATTTACTCGCTGCTGGGTGTTTTATTTTTTGCCCTATAAACAAAAGCAAAAACTTGCAAACAGGTAATTTTTCTCCTTCACTGATGTGTGTTGATGAAGCTGCACTGATAGGCAGCACTGATGGGCACTGATAGGCAGCACTGATGGGCACTGATAGGCAGCACTGATGGGCACTGATAGGTAGCACTGATGGGCACTGATAGGCAGCACAGATGGGCACTGATAGGTAGCACTGATGAGCTGGCATGGATAGGCAGCACTGATGGGCACTGATAGGCAGCACTGATGGGCACTGATAGGTAGCTCTGATGGGCACTGATAGGTAGCTCTGATGGGCACTGATAGGCAGCACTGATGGGCACTGATAGGCGGCACTGATGGGCACTGATAGGGAGCACTAATGGGCACTGATGAGGTGGCACAGATAGGCAGCACTGATGGACACTGATAGGAGGCACTGATAGGTGATATTGATAGGCAGCACTGATGAGCTGGCGTTGATGATGCTGCACTGATAGGCGGCACTGCTGGGCAGCACTGATAGGCGGCACTGCTGGGCAGCACTGATGGGTGGCACTGCAGGGCACAGTTGGTGGCACTGCAGGGCACAGGTGGGTGGCACTCATGGGTACAGGTGGGTGGCACTGCTGGGCTCTGATCATCAGGGCAGCAGGTGGGCAGCACAGTGGCTAAGTGGTTAGCACTTCCGCCTGGCAGTACTAAGATCGTCGGTTCAAATTCCAACCACGAATGTCTATATTGTCCCTAGTATGTGTATGTATGAATGTGAGTTAGGGACCTTAGATTGTACGCTCCTCGGGGGCGGGGACTGATGTGAATGTACAATATATATGTAAAACACTGTGTAAAAGGATGGCGCTATATATGTACCTGAAATAAAATAAATCAGGGCACTTGTCTTCAGTGCCCTGATGATCGGGGCCGATCTGTTCTCTGAGAATTGCTGGTTATTGGCAGTACTTTCCTCACACTGTGACAGCATGAGGAAAGTGCAGCCGATAACCGGCAACTCTGTTTACCTGGGACCCTGATGTAAGGGGGCACTCTGAAAGGGACCCTGAAGTAAGGGGGCACTCTGATGTGGATCCTGATAGGACACATGATGTAAGGGGGCACTCTGCTGGAGACTCTGAAGGGACACCTGATGTAAGGGGGTACTCTGATAGGGACCCTGATGTAGGGGGGCACTTTGTTGGAGACAGTTGATGTAAGGGGGCACTCTGATGGGTAATCTGATAGGACACATGATGTAAGGGGGCACTCTGATGGGGACTCTGATAGTGACACCTGATGTAGGGGGGCACTCTGATGGGGACACCTGATGTAAGGGGGCACTCTGAAAGGGACCTTGAAGTAAGGGGGCACTCTGTTGGGGACAGTTGATGTAAGGGGGCACTCTGATGGGGAATCTGATAGGACACATGATGTAAGGGGGCACTCTGATGGGGACCCTGATAGGGACCCTGATGTAGGGGGGCACTCTGATGGGGACACCTGATGTAAGAGGGCACTCTGATGGGGACACCTGATGTAGGGGGTACTCTGATAGGGACCCTGATGTAGGGGGGCACTCTGAAAGGGACCCTGAAGTAAGGGGGCACTCTGTTGGGGACAGTTGATGTAAGGGGGCATTCTGATGGGGAATTTGATAGGACACATTATTTAAGGGGGCATTCTGATGGGGACTCTGATAGGGACCCTGATTTAGGGGAGCACTCTGAAAGGGACCCTGAAGTAAGGGGGCACTCTGTTGGGGACAGTTGGTGTAAGGGGGCACTCTGATGGGGACTCTGATAGGGACCCTGATGTAGGGGGACACTCTGAAAGGGACCCTGAAGTAAGGGGGCACTCTGTTGGGGACAGTTGGTGTAAGGGGGCACTCTGATGGGGACTCTGATAGGGACCCTGATGTAGGGGGACACTCTGAAAGGGACCCTGAAGTAAGGGGGCACTCTGTTGGGGATAGTTGGTGTAAGGGGGCTTCTCCTTTCACTGTCCTGTCACAGGCTGGGGGCTGGTCCGGGACTCAGACCTGGGCTCGGTGGAATTGAGTTGAATGATGCTGTGCTGCTTCTCCTTTCACTGTCTTGTCACAGGGTGGGGGCTGGACAGGGGGCTGGGACCTGGGCTCGGTGGAATTGAGTTGAATGATGCTGTGCTGCTTCTCCTTTCACTGTCCTGTCACAGGCTGGGGGCTGGTCCGGGACTCGGACCTGGGCTTGGTGGAATTGGATTGAATGATGCTGTGCTGCTTCTCCTTTCACTGTCCTGTCACAGGCTGGGGGCTGGTCCGGGACTCAGACCTGGGCTCGGAAGAATTGGGTTGAATGATGCTGTGCTGCTTCTCCTTTCACTGTCCTGTCACAAGCTGGGGGCTGGTCCGGGACTCAGACCTGGGCTCGGTGGAATTGGATTGAATGATGCTGTGCTGCTTCTCCTTTCACTGTCCTGTCACAGGCTGGGGGCTGGTCCGGGACTCGGACCTGGGCTCGGTGGAATTGGATTGAATGATGCTGTGCTGCTTCTCCTTTCACTGTCCTGTCACAAGCTGGGGGCTGGTCCGGGACTCAGACCTGGGCTCGGTGGAATTGGATTGAATGATGCTGTGCTGCTTCTCCTTTCACTGTCCTGTCACAGGTTGGGGGCTGGTCCGGGACTCGGACCTGGGCTCGGTGGAATTGGATTGAATGATGCTGTGCTGCTTCTCCTTTCACTGTCCTGTCACAGGCTGGGGGCTGGTCCGGGACTCGGACCTGGGCTCGGTGGAATTGGATTGAATGATGCTGTGCTGCTTCTCCTTTCACTGTCCTGTCACAGGCTGGGGGCTGGTCCGGGACTCGGACCTGGGCTCGGTGGAATTGGGTTGAATGATGCTGTGCTGCTTCTCCTTTCACTGTCCTGTCACAAGCTGGGGGCTGGTCCGGGACTCAGACCTGGGCTCGGTGGAATTGGATTGAATGATGCTGTGCTGCTTCTCCTTTCACTGTCCTGTCACAGGCTGGGGGCTGGTCCGGGACTCGGACCTGGGCTCGGTGGAATTGGATTGAATGATGCTGTGCTGCTTCTCCTTTCACTGTCCTGTCACAGGCTGGGGGCTGGTCCGGGACTCGGACCTGGGGTTGGAGGAATTGGATTGAATGATGCTGGCCATTGCGAACCTCTAGTGGCAGGTATCTAGATGGAGTATTTTATCTGTTATTCAGATATCCATTTCTATCTAGTTATTTTCGGCTGAAGTTCTCCTGTAACTCCCCAGGATCCACCCAACAGTGAAATATTCGTCTTGGGTGGACTGATCCTTTACATTTCTGGGTTGGAATTATTTAGTCACAAACCATAAAGTCTCCCGATTTCCTTCGGATTTCTGGATTCTTTGGTCCCGAAATGTTCACGTGTATTTATATCGTCCTGGCAAGCCTTCCTCCCCTCTGGAAGCCGACGAACATATTATAAGGCATTGTTCTTCCGCCGGCGTTCGTAATGACATTTCATCATCGCAAGAGGCTCCATAATGAATTATTCACATCTCTCTCTATTAAATCTCTCTTAGATTGGATCCGAAGCTCGCAACTGCAAATTAATTAAGGAACGCGCTACGGGAACACTTGCACCAGATTACCCAACACGCGAACAAACAAACACAATCTCGCTGTGTTTCCAAAACAGCCAATAATAAAAAGTTACGATATTAAAGGAGACTTCCGATGATAATCTATCCCACCTGCCTGGAGTTTGCATGTTCTCCATGTGCCTGCGTGGGTTTCCTCCGAGTACTCCGGTTTCCTCCCACATTCCAAAGACATGCTGGTAGGTTAATTGGCTCCTGTCTAAATTGTCCCTAGTATGTGTATGTATGAATGTGAGTTAGGGACCTTAGATTGTACGCCCCTTGAGGGTTAGGGACCTTAGATTGTACACCCCTTGAGGGTTAGGGACCTTAGATTGTACACCCCTTGAGGGTTAGGGACCTTAGATTGTACACCCCTTGAGGGTTAGGGACCTTAGATTGTACACCCCTTGAGGGTTAGGGACCTTAGATTGTACGCCCCTTGAGGGTTAGGGACCTTAGATTGTACGCCCCTTGAGGGTTAGGGACCTTAGATTGTACACCCCTTGAGGGTTAGGGACCTTAGATTGTACACCCCTTGAGGGTTAGGGACCTTAGATTGTACACCCCTTGAGGGTTAGGGACCTTAGATTGTACACCCCTTGAGGGTTAGGGACCTTAGATTGTACACCCCTTGAGGGTTAGGGACCTTAGATTGTACACCCCTTGAGGGTTAGGGACTGATGTGAATGTACAATATATATATGTAAAGTGCTGTGTAAATTGATGGCGCTATACAAGTACCTGAAATAAATAATAATCCTGAGTCCTAATCACGGCACCACCTGCCTGGAGTTTGCATGTTCTCCCTGTGACTGCGTGGGTTTCCTCCGGGTGCTCCAGTTTCCTCCCACACTCCAAAGACATGCTGGTAGGTTAATTGGCTCCTGTCTAAATTGTCCCTAGTATGTGTATGTATGAATGTGAGTTAGGGACCTTAGATTGTACGCTCCTCGGGGGCGGGGACTGATGTGAATGTACAATATATATGTAAAGTGCTGCGTAAACTGACGGCGCTATATACTGTAAGTACCTGTAAGGCTCCATGTACACTGCGGCTGATAAACGCACGTTTAGGAGCTTTTCTGCATTTTTTTCAGCAGCCCCTGAACTCTCCCTAATATTCGTGTCCGTGTACACATCGTCCTTTACAGTCGTTTACAGGCAGTTGAGTTTACAGTCGTTTTTTTTAATGCACCAAACTTGCGTTCAGGAGTAGATTTTATCAGCGTTTCAAATGCCAAATGCGTGTAAACTCGGTTAACCACGTATATAAGCGTTTGCATTTACAAGCGTTTTTTAACTGTCCCATATGCAGATGCTGTCCGGAGCCTTTTTTCATCATCAGAAATGCATGCAAAGAGGTTTCCATGTATTCAAATGGACCCGGGACACCGGCGCAGTCAGTTCCAGGTTTTGCGTGAAGGAAACAATGATAGAACACGCCGCATTATGATGGGATCCATAGTGAATACAACCAGAAAAGACAGGAAATCTCCACACATACTGCTCTCTCTGCTTCTGCTCTCTCTATTCCTCTCAAATAGTTGAGTTTACAGTGTTTTTTTTGAACGCACCAAACTTGCGTTCAGGAATAGATTTTATCAGCATTTCAAACACCAAATGCGTGTAAATGCGGCTAACCGCGTTTATAAGCATTTGCGTTTGGAAAATCCATGTACACATCTTCGTTTACAGTTGTTTACAGACATTTGAGTTTACAGTCGTTTTTCTTGCAAACTTGCATTCAGCAGTCGATTTTATCGGTGTTTCAAAACGCTTGTAAACGTGGCAAATTGCGTTTATAAGCATTTGCAAATTTTTTTAACTCTTCCATTTCCAGATGCTGTCTTGAGCCTTTTTTCATCATGAAAAATGCACACAAAGCGTTTTCCCGGTACTCAAATGGACCCGATACGCCATACTTTGGGGTTTCGCATGAAAGAAAATATGTTAGACACGGCTGCAATAATTTCTGCACAGAAATGAGCCGGAACACATCCAAACACCAGAAAAAAAAAAAGACAGCTAATCTCAACACATACTGCTCTCTCTGCTTCTGCTCTCTCTATTTCTCTCAAAATGTCTGAAATAGTTCATTTTTTACTATTTTTCAGTGCATTCTGGGCATTTTGGAAGGTCTCCTGAGGTTATCTTTAAAAAACGCGCATAAACGCGGTATGTAAATGCGGCTAAACCGACGTTTTTAACCTACGTTTTCCAGCTGTCAGTTTCCATCGTTCAAAAGTGTCCCGTGTACATGAGGCCTAATAAATAAATTAAAATAAAAATAATAATCTACAATAGATGTGCGCAGGCCATAGACGGCTCGAAAACTGGGAGTTTTTTTGTCCAATAAACGAAACATCGGTTTTAATACACAATTATTACAATTTATTACAATTATTAATATTTATTACAATTATTACAAAAATCAGCCGACCAAGTCATAAAAATCATGACATATAACAGGAAATGATGTCATTTTTCAGGTCACGGCTCATGCGCATATTTTTTTCGCACAAACGATCGTACGATTTGACCATCATTGACGCGAAAATCGGTCGTTTTCCACAAATTTTCCAACATGACTGATAATCCAAAAGTGGAAAAAACGCGAAAAACCGACCGACGAATTAACCCACTAACAGTGCGAAAATCGGGCGATTCTCGAACTGTGTATGGCTGGCATTAGATAATGTCAGGTTGTGTGCACACTGTCTCTGTTCTGATCTCCAGCTGCAGCACGATCCTGCGGAGTCTATAAAAGGACCAATGAAAGCAGCAGACAAAAGACTGGGAGTCCAAATGTTTGTGAAATTTGTATTCATTCATAACAAAACATAAAACATACAACACGTTTCAGAGGTCTGATATTTATTCTTCGGTGCTTAGATATTATACAGCACTGGGCTCCATTCACAGAGTGGTATCTTCCATTTAGAGATCTGCTGTAAAATAGTTCTTAGCGTTTTTCAACATTTTTGTTTTTGCAATTCACTAAACAAAATGCTACTAAAATACCCCAAGAGCTATTTTATGAAGCGATGAGGTATTTTAGTAGTGAAAGCTAGCGGTATTTTAATGCCGGCAGTAGCCAGTGTCCTTAACCCCTTCAAGTCAATTCACTTCAAGTCACTTTCCCCCCCTTCCAGTCCGGACACTTTTACCCCCTTCCAGTCCGGACACTTTTACCCCCTTCCAGTCCAGACACTTTTACCCCCTTCCAGTCCGGACACTTTCACCCCCTTCCAGTCTGGACACTTTTCCCCCCTTCCAGTCCGGACACTTTCCCCCCCTTCCAGTCCAGACACTTTTACCCCCTTCCAGTCCGGACACTTTCACCCCCTTCCAGTCTGGACACTTTTCCCCCCTTCCAGTCCAGACACTTTTACCCCCTTCCAGTCCGGACACTTTCACCCCCTTCCAGTCTGGACACTTTTCCCCCCTTCCAGTCCGGACACTTTTACCCCCTTCCAGTCCGGACACTTTCCCCCCCTTCCAGTCCGGACACTTTCACCCCCCTTCCAGTCCGGACACTTTCACCCCCTTCCAGTCCAGACACTTTTACCCCCTTCCAGTCCGGACACTTTCCCCCCCTTCCAGTCCAGACACTTTTACCCCCTTCCAGTCCGGACACTTTCACCCCCTTCCAGTCTGGACACTTTTCCCCCCTTCCAGTCCAGACACTTTTACCCCCTTCCAGTCCGGACACTTTCACCCCCTTCCAGTCTGGACACTTTTCCCCCCTTCCAGTCCGGACACTTTTACCCCCTTCCAGTCCGGACACTTTCCCCCCCTTCCAGTCTGGACACTTTTCCCCCCTTCCAGTCCGGACACTTTCACCCCCTTCCAGTCTGGACACTTTTCCCCCCTTCCAGTCTGGACACTTTTCCCCCCCTTCCAGTCCGGACACTTTTACCCCCTTCCAGTCCGGACACTTTTCCCCCCCTTCCAGTCCGGACACTTTTACCCCCTTCCAGTCCGGACACTTTCCCCCCCTTCCAGTCCGGACACTTTCACCCCCTTCCAGTCCGGACACTTTCCCCCCCTTCCAGTCCGGACACTTTCACCCCCCTTCCAGTCCGGACACTTTCACCCCCTTCCAGTCTGGACACTTTCCCCCCCTTCCAGTCCGGACACTTTTCCCCCCCTTCCAGTCCGGACACTTTTACCCCCTTCCAGTCCGGACACTTTCCCCCCCTTCCAGTCCGGACACTTTCCCCCCCCTTCCAGTCCGGACACTTTCCCCCCCCTTCCAGTCCGGACACTTTCACCCCCTTCCAGTCCGGACACTTTTACCCCCTTCCAGTCCGGACACTTTCCCCCCCTTCCAGTCCGGACACTTTTACCCCCTTCCAGTCTGGACACTTTTACCCCCTTCCAGTCCGGACACTTTCCCCCCCTTCCAGTCCGGACACTTTCACCCCCTTCCAGTCCGGACACTTTTACCCCCTTCCAGTCCTGACACTTTCCCCCCCTTCCAGTCCGGACACTTTTACCCCCTTCCAGTCCGGACACTTTCCCCCCCTTCCAGTCCGGACACTTTCACCCCCTTCCAGTCCGGACACTTTCACCCCCTTCCAGTCCGGACACTTTCACCCCCTTCCTGCCCAGGCCAATTTTCAGCTTTCAGCACTATCACACTTTGAATGACAATTGCGCGGTCATGCAACACTGTACCCATATGAATTTTTTAGCATTTTTTGAGACAGATAAAACTTTATTTTGGTGGTATTTATTCACCGCTGGGATTTTTATTTTTTTTGCTATGTAAATGAAAAAGTCCAAAAAGTTTGAAAAAAAAATGTTTTTCTTATAAAAATTTTGCAAATAAATAATATTTCATCATAAATCTTCGCCAAAATTTAGTAAAAAAAAATAACCCAAATTAGTTTATAACCAAAAAATATAATTTTTTAAAAAAAAATTTACATTTTTATTTTACTTTTTTATATTATTATTTATGTTTTTTTTTTTACATACTGGCACCCTAGCATTACAGTGTCACCATGGTGACACTGTACTACTTGTGGGAGGTGATGAATATTTTTTTTTTTTATACACTTATTGTTTTTACACCCATAAAGGCTGTCAAAGCAATCATTTCTCCTTCTCTCTGGCTGCATTCTTGCAGCCATTGAGAAATACTGTGTGAGCTGTGATTGGTTATAGCTTGTCATATGGTACAAGGCTGTTGTGAATAGCCCTGTACCATGTGATCTCTGTGATCTTTCACAGATTTCACACGTAGTAAGCAATGATGTCAGAAGTGACATCTTACTTACTACTCTGCATGTGATCACTGATTGGCCAATCAGTGATCACCTGATCGGGACTTCGCACAGAGGTCCTGTACGATGATTGGTGTTCCACTGTGTCAGAATGATATAGTGGGCACCGGATCACGGTGCTGCGCGCTCCCAAAGAGCGTGCACAGTCCAAAATGGCGGGCGCCGTTTATGAACAGCAACCCGCCCCTGGACTGCCACTGTCCGGCTGTTTATATACAGCGGCTGGACAGCAAGGGGTTAACAAGCAGTAAGTAACTGGTTGTTAAGGAGCTGGCAGCCACTGGCGTCCTTAACAACCAGTAAATCTCATGGTAATTAAAGAAGTGGTTTGCGTTACGGCGCTGCGTTACTTTAACTGACAATTGTGCGGCCATACAACGCCGCACCCAAATTAAATTTATGTCCTTTTTTTCCTCACGAGTACAGCTTTCTTTTGGTGGTATTTGAACACCTGTGCGGTTTTTATATTTTGCGCTATAAAAAAAAATTTTGGTTTCACTGTAAATAAATCTTTCTTTAACCACTTGCCCTCCAGAGGATTTCCCCCACTTCCTGACCAGGCAATTTTTTGCGTTACGGCGCTGCATTATTTTAACTGACAATTGCGCGGTCATGCAACGCTGCACCCAATGAAATTTATGTCCTTTTTTCCCCACCAATTGAGCTTTCTTTCAGTGGTATTTGATCTCCTGTGTGTTTTTTATTTTTTGCGCCATAAAATCCGACAATTTTGAGAAGAAAAACTATATTTTGGACTTTTTGATTTTGTAAAAATCAAATTTCATCATAAATTTATTACAAAATATATTCTGCTCCATGTCTTTGCTAAAAAAAAAATCCCAATACGTGTAAATTAATTGGTTTCTGTGAAAGTTATAGCGTTTACAAATGGCGGTATATGTACTGGAATTTTTGTTTTTTATATACTAATAATGGCGGCAATCAGCTACTTATGGCAGGACTGCAACGGAACTGACTTGGGGTCACTGATATCCCCAGTGACACCGCTATAGTGATCAGTGCAAAATAAAAAAACACTGTACTAATGGAACTGGGAAGGAAGGGGTTAACATTAGAAGGCAATCAAAGGGTTAACTGTGTGAGGGGAGTGTTTCACTAGGGGGTGGGGGGTGTGCTTCACTGTAAGCACACTGATCCGGAAGGCTGAGCTCAGCCATCCCGATCAGTGTGCTCAAACTGACAGGGAGGAGAGCTGCATTGAAAAGAATGTCCTCCCTGTCAGTGTTTGGTGGTAGCTGCCAGGCTCCGGCAGGGAATCACTGGCCGGGACCCGGTGATTGACATCCGCTGCCGCAATTAGCGGCGTGGGTAGGGCGGGTGCGCACCTCGCGTGTGCCCCCTACCCGAAATGCAAATTCATGTATATATATCAGCGACTTATAGCGGGACAGTGGCGGACATTCTGACACTGGGGGGAACTGACTTGGTGTCACTGACATGCGTTTGAAAGTTGAAGAGCATTCAAAACTACATGTCCATCTAAGACTTCCTGTTCACAGGGTGACAACCTGCAGCGATTTCACGTCAGGAAGAACGGCGTTGTCACCCTGTTACAGGATGGATTGAACAGGTAATACATTTGTGCTACAGAGGGACGGTTGCGTTAGCACACCTCCTACTTACAGACTGCATTTTATATGTTTGATTTTGCCCATAGCTGCACTTTAATTTCAATCAATCGGGAAGGGGGGGTAGTGGGTGGGGCCAGAATAGTGTGCCAAAAGGAAGAAAGAAAGGAAGTTGAATGTAATGGAGAGAATGAAGGAGCTGCAGGGTGTTATAAAGGTGAGAGGAGGACGGGTCTGCCTGTCTGTACACCTAATTTATCTTGTTACCGCTTAATCTGATTTTCTCAGCCATTAACCCCTAGTGGTCACCAGCTTGGCCCAGTTTCCAGACTGCGGAGAACATGAATAATCCGCGCCGGATGTTTGTATTATGTCACGGGACGCACTCCAGACAGAGGAGAGTACGCACACCGCCATGAACGTAGGTGACTGGACCTCTCCTCTAAATTAATGGGTCAGCGCGCTTTTCATTAGTTTTCTCCGCCAGAAACCATCCGCGGGATGACTACGTGGAGTGCTTATTAAGGAGCAGATTGTGATCAATGGAGAACCAGGTCTGCGGCTGATAGGAACCTCGGCGTGTATGGAACCGTTATATAAACCCGAGTCCAGCTAGATCCAGGTGAAGGCAAAAAGAGAAGGTACACTGGACGTGCAAAACCTGCAATAAAAACTTTACTAGCAAATGAAGTCTTAAGCAGCCCATAGACGGGCCCATATCGGCCCAATTGTCAGTCGATAAACAAAAAATCGGTCGGTGCCGTTGCCGATGCTGTCACCAATGCTCACGAAAGAATGGCACAAGAAACCAGTTTGACAGAAACAGGGGAGCACACCATGCAATGTGACAGGGGAGCGCACCATGCAATGTGACAGCAATACAAATACATTATGTTTTTATTTGGATACAGATGGATACATTTGTTGCAACCGCAATACTTTTTCATATAAAATATAATAGTGGACTTCTTTTTACTTTCTACTTTCTTCCTCTTCCTTCTTCTTCTTCCTCTTCCTTCTTCTTATTCCTTCTTCTTCCTTCTTCTTCTTCTTCTTCCTCCTTCTTCTTCTTCTTCCTCTTCCTTCTTATTATTCCTTCTTCTTCCTTCTCTTCTTCTTCTTCTTCTTCCTCTTCCTTCTACTTATTCCTTCTTCTTTCTTCTTCTTCTTCTTCTTCTTCTTCTTCTTCTTCCTATTCCTTCTTCTTCTTCTTCTTCCTTCTTCTTCTTCTTCTTCCCATTCCTACTTCTTATTCCTTCTTCTTCCTTCTTCTTCCTTCTTCTTCCTTCTTCTTCTTCTTCTTCTTCCTTCTTCCTCTTCCTTCTTCTTCTTCTTCTTCCTTCTTCTTCTTCCTCTTCCTTCTTCATCCTTCTTCTTCCTTCTTCTTCTTCTCCTTCCGTCTTCTTCTTCCTCTTCCTTCTTCTTCTTTCTTCTCCTTCCTTCTTCTCCTTCCTTCTTCTTCCTTCCTTCTTCTTCCTTCTTCTTCCTTCTTCCTCCTTCCTTCTTCATCTTCTTCCTTCTTCTTCCTCCTCCTTCCTCTTCCTTCTCCTTCTTTCTCCTCCTTCCTCCTCCTTCTTCCTCCTACCTTCTCAGGTCACTGCTCATGCACAGATTTTTTTATCGGTAAAATGATTGGCCAATTTGCCCATCATTGCTGGGAAAATCGGGCGATCGTCCAAATCGCAAATTTTTCAACATGACGGATAAAAAAAAATGTGTAAAAAACCCCAAAAAAGGGCCAACCAATAACCCACTAACAGTGCGAAAAATTGGCTGATTTTCGACCCGTCTATGGCCGCCATTTGTCCGTACGGTTCAATATTGAGTTGGCCCCGCCCTTTGCAGCTATAACAGCTTCAACTCTTCTGGGAAGGCCGTCCACAAGGTTTAGGAGGGTGTCTATGGGAAGGTTGGACCATTCTTCCAGAAGCACATTTGTCAGGTCAGGCACTGACCTTAGGCTGGCTATCCACTATACAATTTTCCGTCTAATGTTTGCCCAATTTCCTTTAGATTTACCTTCAACTATGTAGTGCAAGAGCCGGCCTAATTGGAGACAATTGAAAATATTGTTAGGTTTGACCTCCTATTATATGGTTTTTGGTAAATCTAAACCAAAAATCTCTAGAAAATTGAATAATGTATGGCCAGCCTTAGCAGCTCTCTTAAACTACCCTTAGCATTCCGTCATAGTTCCAATGGTAAGTGAGAACTCCAGTGTTACAATACACCGAGCATTCGATTTTTAGACCGATCATTTCTTTGTGAGGGGCAAACATTCAAAATCAGCAGGGGATCAAATACGCATTTCCTTCACTGTATATGTTATTTATTTAAATATTTTTGGCGCGGGTTTTCTATCTATAGTAGACATTTTATAAATGTAGCTTCATCATAGCAGGATTTATGGAAAACGTATAGGGTTTGACTCTTGAAGTTCAATCTTAGGGCTCGTTCACACTTGGCTGTTTTGCCAACGCTTGCCAAATGCCCCTATAGCGTTTGGCAAGCGTTGGTCCTGGGTTTGTGGAGCGTTTTTTAACGCTCGGCAAACGCTCCGCAAACGCCGCATGTGCGGTTTAGCGGCGGTTGCTAGGCGTTTGCCGAGCGTTAATAACGCCCCACAAACGCCTATAATGCAGTTTGAGTGGTGTTACCGCTCCGCAAACGCCCCAAAACCGCACCGCAAACGCCGGCTGGGCGTTTGCGGAGCGGCACCATAGACGAGAATAGGAGGCTTCAACGCCTCCTGACTCGTCCAGAGGCGTCCGTTTTGCTGTGACGCAACGCGACGCGACGCAAACGCTCCCGTTAGAACAGCACCATGTGCTGTAATGTGCAGAATTGGCAGAGGCATTTGGGAAGCGGTAAAAACGCTTCCCAAACGCCTCTCTGCCGCCTGCACACAGCGCTAGTGTGAACGTGTGCTAGGCAGAGCCATACAAAGCAGTGTGCAGGAGCTGACAGGGGAGAGAACTGTATTGTTTACTTACAGTTCTCTCCCCCCGTCGGTAATCACCAGCCAGGACCCAGTGAGTGACAACCGAGGCTGTGAATGACAGCGCGGGCAGGGCGTGTGCGCCCCCTACCCGGAACTGCAAATCACACATATATATATATATGTATGTGTGTGTGTATATATATATATATATATAT